>NW_015425422.1:0-1287 GCF_001527695.2 Protobothrops mucrosquamatus | reverse complement strand
TCCTGAATGGATTTTGCCTGTAGCATTCCTTTACTTATGAATGGAGCCATTTGGGGAGGCTGCCTTAGCCAGCAGCCATACTTACTACATTTATTTTTCTTCCTTAAGTGCCCACTGCACTCCTTAACTTTCCTTTCTAGCCAGTAGCTAATTCTTAAAGGGGAATGCGCCTTCTTCAGCTAGTTCCCTCAATGGCTTGACTTTTCGTTCTCTGGAGGCTTTTCCTTGTTCAATGAATATATAGAAGAGGGGAAATAGGGGGTGGAGGTTCAAATTCTTCCTTCAGAAGGAGATGGGAATGAGAAAGAGGGAGGCAGAGAAGGAGGGAGGGAGGGAGCAAAGGAAGTCCCGCCTTAGCACTTGGCCATTTGCCAATGCCTTTGCTTGTCAAAAGGTTGCAAAAGGGGATCACATGACCCTGGGACACTGTGACCGTCATAAATATGAATCAGTTGCCAAGCATCCAAATATAAATCACATGATCCTGGGCATGCTGCAATGGTCATAAGTGTGACAAGTGGTCATAAGTCATTTCAGTGAAATTGCAACTTTGAACAGGTTGGTTTTTTTTTTGGTCATCAAGTGTTTGATACCTTGCTAGGTGGTACTCGAATATTGCCATATATGCTAAAAGTGGTACAGTCGGTGAAAAGGTTGAAAAGCCCTGGCTTACAGCATTAAAACATTAAAATCCCAACAGATAAATATTTCTATAGCAATCAAAATGGAATTCCCAGTCAAGATAAAATTATAGTTAAAAGATGGGGAGGAACAGGATGTGTGAGGGGGGAGGGGGGATTGCCTCTGAATTCAACAACTACCTCCAGTGTGAGGCTCCCCATTAGGACCCCCTGATTTTGAGCCAGATTTCGCCTAATCTGTACTTGAACCTTTGGTTTCTTTCTGCCCAGGTTCCCCCCCCCCAACCTCTCCCTGCAGCCATCCGGCCTCCCTCCCAGCCCCATTTTGCCTGGGGAAGGAGGTGGGGAGGGGTCTGACCCTCCCGCCTGGGATGGGGGGGCAGGGAAAGGTCTAGGACAACTTGCATAATATGGAAGAAATGCAGAAAGAGAATCAGGAAAGAAAGAAGGCCGAGGGAGGAAAGAAATGAAATGTGAAGGACAAAAATAAAAATAAAAACATTTTTAAAATTATTTTAAATAATTGAATAAAATTGTTAAATTGTCCTGCAGTGAGTTGCCCCATTCTTGGATGGATTAATGGGGGGGAGGGCTGAGTGAGCCCCCCCAAGAGGGTCCTTCATAGATCCACTCCAGCTCAGAGAAC
>NW_015425421.1:0-1287 GCF_001527695.2 Protobothrops mucrosquamatus | reverse complement strand
AAGCGGCAGAGACGGAGCAGGCCGACCACCAGCTGGCCCAGCCCAAGGGAGGTAAGGCACCCGCCGGAAAAGGGGGAAAAAATGGCGGACAAAAAAAATGGCGGACAAAAAAAATGGCGGACAGCCTTGCTTGGCGACCCCCATGAAATGGTCGATCGACCCCAAATGGGGTCCCGACCCACAGGTTGAGAACCACTGATCTAGCAATTCCAAGTGAGTTTTCTAGGTGGAGTTCTCAAAAATAATTAAATCATTAAACAATGGCGACATTGTTACATAGCTCTGGGTTTCTGGACAATGTGTGCTGTGGGAGCACAATTTAACACTTTCTTCCTGAACACCTGCAAGCAAGAGAAGGACAAGCCATTGATCCTGGCCTGCGTATAACCACAGCAGGCTCTCTGTGCAACCAAATGAAACAAGCACCGTTATTGCAATGTGCAGACTAGGCCAGTTATTTGTAAATCAACCCCGTTATACACCATAATCCATAAAACACCCAGGAGGCTTTCTTCTAACCGTGGCACATGATTCTGCCCCAAACCTGTGGCTCTTACCTGTTATTCTTTCCAAGCAGCATGTCTCTACGCAGGCTTCCTGAGACGGCACGTAGATCGGATCCGTCCCCCTGATGCCTTTGGAAAAGGCTGCGGGGATGTCGATCGTGATGTTTTCCATCTTCTCTGAGGAACACCTTTGGGTCTGGGATGGTTCTACCAGGACCAAAAACAGCACTGCCAATACACAGGCCAAGCACCGTGTGGTCCGGACAGCCATTTTTTCCTCTCGGTGTGATGGGCTCTGGAAAGTTCTTTTGTTCACAATTATTTTCTGCTTAGGGTGCAGGTATCCAAGATGGCCGCATGCCTCGAAATCCTTCAGCTAAGGAAAAGGAGGTGATAATGGAGGTAAAAACACTGAAGAAGGAACTCCCTGTAGTGAAATAATCACATTCCACATCGTGAGTCAAAGCACCAGGTGTGTCAGCAGTTACCTGTCACAAAAAGGTTCAGCCTGGCATGACTAATTGGGACGTAAAGAACTTTACATCGATAAGGAACCAGCTTAAGGGGGAAAAGAAAAGCAGTGTGACCTCAAGAGTGTCGTAACAACATTCCAAAGCAGTGAGATAAGTTATGCTTTTCTCGAAGTCCTGGGATATCAAGAGGCTTGCTGCGACCCCAGATATGAAGAAGGAAAAAGCTACGAAAAGCCCGAGGTCGTCTCCCGATATTATGGGAAAATGTTCTCAAAACCTCCAAGAGAAAAAGGTCCCAGTGGCTTTTA
>NW_015425420.1:0-1287 GCF_001527695.2 Protobothrops mucrosquamatus | reverse complement strand
CTACAAGCAGCGGCATGACAAAGTAGCAACAATGGTGCATTGGAAGATCTGCAAGAAATATCATTTGCCTGTAAGCAAAAACTGGTGGGATCATAAAATAGAGAAAGTCATAGAAAATGATAAAATTAAACTGCTCTGGGACTTCAGAATTCAAACAGACAAGCACCTGCAACATAACACTCCAGACTTAACAATTGTCAATAAGAAAGACAAAAAAGTCTGGCTAGTGGACGTGGCAGTGCCTGGAGACAGCAGAATAGACGAGAAAGAACTGGAGAAGATAACAAAATACGAAGACCTACAAATAGAAATAGAAAGACTGTGGCAAAAGCAAGCAAAAGTAGTACCAATAGTAATAGGCGCCTTGGGTGCAATCCCAAAACAACTGAAGCACCACTTGAACACCATCGGCATTGACAAATTCGCTATTAGTCAATTGCAAAAGGCGGCCTTACTAGGAACTGCTTCCATCCTGCGACGATATCTGTAATACCATCAAACATCCACATCTGCCTATCCCAGGTCCTGGGGACGATATCTGTAATACCATCAAACATCCACATCTGCCTATCCCAGGTCCTGGGTAAGGACTCGATAGGTAGACAAAATGCCAAATCCAGTCTGAACATCTGGCTGACTGTGCGATGATCCATAGTAGTAGTAGTAGTAGTAGTAGTAGTAGTAGTAGTAGTAGTAGTAGTAATAATAATAATAATAATAATAATAATAATAATAATAATAATAATAATAATAATAATAATAATAATAATAATAATAATAATAATAATAATACCAAGCCCTTTGTCTCTCTTTTTCTTTGCTCAGTACCGGGCGCGCTTTTTGTTTGCCGTTTGCAAGCGATCGCCCCAAAGTGATGCGAATCCCGATTCGCGTTTCTCTGCCCCGGGGACCCTCCTGGAGGGGAGACGGCAGGAGGAGGAGGAGGAGGAAAACGGGGGGAAGGAAGGAGAGAAAGGGCGTAACCAGGAAGCGCCGAAAGCGCCTTGCCCTGGAAGAGCATCGACTTTCGCTTCTCCGCCGATCATGGCTGCTAGCAACCGGGGCACCGAGCTAGGTAAGCCGGGCCGGCAGCGGCGGACCTCGTGCAAGCTGAGGGCGCGTCTGGACAAATGGTGGTTGGACGGAGCAGGCGGGGGTGGGCTGGGGAAAAAAAGAAGGGGTGCTTTGAACGTGGAGGTTTTCCCAGGCTCCAGATGTGCCAGAGGTTTCTCCCTTCTGCCGGTTGAGCGCGATGCCAGCTGTAGACCAGCGGTTCGGGGAGAGGAA
>NW_015425419.1:0-1287 GCF_001527695.2 Protobothrops mucrosquamatus | reverse complement strand
AGTCTAGTTACACCACCGTGATAGATTAATTAACTGCTTAATTAATTGATTGGTTAATGCATGCCTATGCTACTTTTCAGCCATGTATTATAGGTAGCCCTCGAGTTATAACCATAACGGTCGTAAAGTGGGCCAGTCACATGATCAAGCCAATGTTACAATCTTTTCCTGAGGCGGTCATTAAATGAACCCATGGTTCACTGTGGGATGGGTTTTTTTTTTTAAAAAAAAAAACCCACACAACAGAAGTAAATGGCTGGCTGGGGAATTCTGGGAGTTGAAGTCCTCAGGTCTTAAAAGTTGCCAAGGTTGGACACCCCTGCTTTAAATGGACACCTCTGATTTTAATGGGGTTTATCTCTACGTGTCTTTTGATGCTCGATTCCTCATAATGTCAGCCTTCCAGAAAGTGACTTAGCATTTTTTTTTTAATTTGGCTTGATCCAAAATGTCAGTCGTTCCCCAGTTGAAATTGTGGCTGAAATTGTCTCGTCTGTTTTTGACCCGCTGGATCCTTACAGAATCATTCGGCCTTTTAGGTATTCAAAATATATGTATTAGAAGGATTTCCCAGCCCATTATTTCTCAACTGTGGCAACTTGAGGTGTGGACTTCAACTCCCAGAATTCCCCAGCCAGCACAGCTGGCTGGAGAATTCTGGGAATTGAAGTCCACGCATTTTCAGGCGGTCAAATTGAGAAACACCGCCTTAACCTCAGTAGACTTTCCACTCGTTTCAGTGAAGGGCCTGTCTTGCTGTCTCTTTTATTTAAACCAAAAAGATTTTGGTAATTTATCCTGATTGAGCTTGATTTCTTTAACAGAGGTTCTGTCAAGTTGAGGAAACGCTGCCCTCTGCCCGTCTCCCGACATAACGCCAGCTCTGATCTGAACATGAGGGAAGCTGTTCCATCAAATGAACAAAAAGAAATTGCTTTTTCATCCTGGGGCGTATCATATTGAAGTGAAGGGAACGGCCCCTGCAGGGGCCTGCTCAGCGGAGAGACCAAATGCCCACGTTTAAAGACAGCTGGCTTCCATTTAAACAGTTGTCAAGAGGGCCTCATCTTTGAAAGGGAAATGTCATTTAAAAGCAACCTGCCCTAAGGGAGAGCAGGGAAGCCTGTCGCCCGCCTGTGAATGCAGGAACGCAGAGGAAATAGAGAAGGCATAAAAGTCGCCACTATAATGATATGTATCATATTATCCTCTCTTCTCCTCCCCACCCCTTCCCTTCTCCTCTCCTCTCCACTTTCTCCTGTCTCCTCCCCTCCTTCTTTCCCTCTT
>NW_015425418.1:0-1287 GCF_001527695.2 Protobothrops mucrosquamatus | reverse complement strand
AAAAACTAACCAGGTCTCCCTGTAGGATTTTGTAAACATTCATTTTTGAGCTGTCTGCTGGAAATGGCTCCTTGCTTTATCGTAATAAGCACGACACTACTAAATGTACTAAAAGCAATAAATGCTACACAATTGGTAAACTGTACTACTGCATAACATACGAAGGCAACTGATTATTTTCTGAGGTTCCAAAATAGAATGAATGGGGTTTTGATTACATTAATTGTTTAATTTTATTTTGCATGCTCCTTCTTCATGCAGTCGAATGTCTGTCTGCAAATGATTGGGTCTGGTGGTTAAGGAACTAGGCTAGAAACCAGGAGACGGTGAGTTCTAGTCCCGCTTTAGGCAGGAAAGCTGGCTGGGTGACTATGGACCAATCATCAGGAGACTGTGAGTTCTAATCCCACCTTAGGCAGGAAAGCTGGCTGGGTGACTTTGGACCAATCATCAGGAGACTGTGAGTTCTAATCCCGCCTTAGGCAGGAAAGCTGGCTGGGTGACTTTGGGCCAATCATCAGGAGATTGTGAGTTCTAGTCCCGCTTTAGGTATGAAAGCTGGCTGAGTGACTTTGGGCCAATCACCAGGGGACTGTGAGTTCTAATCCCGCCTTAGGCATGAAAGCCTGTTAGGTGACTTTGGGCAAGTCACTGTCTGTCAGCCTAACCCACCTCATGGGTGCTTGTTGTGGGGAAAATTGGAGTATTAGATATATTCTCTGTCCTGAGGTAATTTATAAAAATAATAAAGGCAGAATATTTAATCTAAAATAAATAAATAAATACAAATAATGCCTGGCAAAGTGGCATCCAGATTCAGCACTTTGATAGATCGGTATGACAAAAACTGGACAGCCTTCGTCCCTAAAACTTTTTCAGCAGGTCCATATCCTTTCTTCCTTGCCTCCTTTTCTAGCAACCATGAAGCGTGAATAAAGATTTCCATTAACTCCAAAGCAGGATTTATTTTCCACCCCAGCCTAATTATCCTGAGAAGGAGCCCACTTTGGTGATGAGAAAGTGCCCCTTTTGATCTGGCACACTCCAAACTTTGCAGTGATTGCTCCAGAGTTTATTTTATTTATTTATTTTATTTTATTTAATCCCATTTATACCCCGCCCTTCTCCCGAGGGACTCAGGGCGGCTTACAGGTAAATAAAAACAGTACAATACAATAGATATCTCTAAAAGCCAAATTAAAATATATATTAAATAACCTGTATTAAGTTTAATATTATAAAATCCCTTTAAAATCCCTATAAAATCCCCCCCTAGGCCAATCCCGC
>NW_015425417.1:0-1287 GCF_001527695.2 Protobothrops mucrosquamatus | reverse complement strand
CGTCACCTTGCCGACACAGGTCCGTATTGTCAAAGCTCTGGTTTTCCCAGCAGTGATGTGTGGCTCTGAGAATTGGGCCCTAAGGAAGGCTGAGCGCCGAAGAATTTCAAATTGTGGCGCTGGAGAAGGCTCTGGAGCAGTGGTTCTCAACCTGTGGGTCGGGACCCCATTTGGGGTCGATCGACCATTTCACGGGGGTTGCCAAGCAAGGCTGTCCGCCATTTTTTTTGTCCGCCATTTTTTCCCCCTTTTCCGGCGGGTGCCTTACCTCCCTTGGGCTGGGCCAGCTGGTGGTCGGCCTGCTCTGTCTCTGCCACTTGCCAGCTACGCCTTGGCCGGCACAGGGGGCGGAACCACGCATGCGCGGTGCTCCCGGGCAGGGAAAGTCCTCGACTTACGACTGGTTGGGTAGTCCTCGACTTACGACCGGTTTAGTCCTCGACTTACGGCCGGTTTAGTCCTCAACTTACGACCGGTTGGGGTCACGGCATTAAAAAGGTTGAGAACCACTGCTCTGGAGGGTCCCTTGGACTGCAAGGAGACCCGATCAGTTGATCCTAAAGGGGGAAACTGTGTGAGTGCCCTTTGGAAGGGCAGATCCTGAAGCTGAGGCCCAAATCCTTTGGCCACCTAATGAGCGGACTCACTGGAGAAGACCCTGATGGCGTTGGGGAAGACGGAAGGCCAAAGGAGAAGGGGACAGTGGAGGGGAGGGTTAGATGAGGTCATCGATGCAATTTGGGCAAACTCCAGGAGACAGTGGGGGACAAGGGGGGGGGCTGGTGTGCTTTAATCCATGAGATCGCAAAAAGTCGGACACGACTTAGCAACTGAATGACAACAAACTCCAAAATTGTTCCTAAACAGCCTGCTCTGACCTGGAATTCAGCCGACTCCGAGGCAGATGCCCCTCAGGAGGAAACAGCTGATCTGCCCACTTGGGCGCTGTCCCCCAGCTCAGCCGTCTGGCCATTTACAGCTGGGCTGCGGCACTCGCCATTCCCCCTTGGAGAGGAACTTGGGCATGGGGGGGGTGAGCCAGCACAACTCAGAGGGAGCCTCCCACCTGGATTAAGCGGCCCCTCTGCAAGATGGGACCAGGAGAACAGCTGGGAGGGGATGGCGCCCGATGCCCACCTGCAGCCCTTGCAGGCTTCCCAGGCGTGGCCTGGAGGGGGAGGCCGCTCACTGGCCAGACCTTTCACCCAGAAGGCCTCCCGGAATCCCCCTCCAACATCTTGGCACCTGTGCCTGCTCCCTGGGCTGGCACCCTGCCCACCGGCCTTC
>NW_015425416.1:0-1287 GCF_001527695.2 Protobothrops mucrosquamatus | reverse complement strand
CCGCCAATTTTAAAAGTGCTGCTCCTGTTTGCTCGGGTGTTTGCGTTCCACCCGGCTTCTCTGAAGCTTCCTCTTTAGTTTACCAATCTCTCCGGGATCGGCAAAGCCCTTTCTGGGCTCTTAGCGAAGATTTCCCGGGATTTAGGAACAGAGATCTATTCCTTCACCCGCTCCACGATGACGTCACAGCCGGAAGTCCCCACATCTGCATTTTAAAGAGACTTGTGAGTGATTTAAAAGCAGATGGAGCTGACCAGGAGAATTTAAAATTGTAAGTGCTGGAAACTTTAACTCGGGGAGAAATAATCTTCTCCATATTCTAATTGGACTTAAAAGGGGAAAATGGCGCCAGAATGCTGTTTCTTTGTTTGAAAGGGGGAAAGTGAAACTTATAAGAAGTGGATTTTTACAGATAGCAAAATGGCTTCAAAGCATTTGGGAATTTCTGCTGTTTCCAAAGGCACAATCTCCTCTCCTATAACACAGCCTGCAGTGCAAACTAAACCAAGATCCCCCCCACCTTCTCCCCCTCCACCTGCATTTACGCTTAAAGATATTCAAGATGCTTTAAAGGTAGCAACACAAGAAATAAAGGAGGAGATGGCTGACCTTCTTGAGAATAAAAATAGAGAAATGAGGGAAGATATATTGCTAGCATTTCAAGGGCTAGCTACACATAATAATAATAATAATAATAATAATAATAATAATAATAATAATAATAATAATAATAATAATAATAATAATAATAATAATAAAGTTGGAAGGGACCTTGAAGGTCATCTGGTCCAACCTCCTGCTCAGGCAGGAAACCCTATACCATTTCAGACAAATGGCCATCCAGTCTCTTCTTAAAAACTTCCAGTGTTGGAGCATTCACCACTTCTGGAGGCAGGTTGCTCCACTGGTTAATTGTTCTATCTGTCAGAAGTTTCTTCTTAGTTCTAGGTTGCTTCTCTCCTTGATTAGTTTCCATCTGTTGCTTCTTGTCCTGCCTCCAGGCGCTTTGGAAAATAGCTTGACTCCCTCTTCTTTATGGCAACCCCTGAGATATTGGAAGACTGCTATCATGTCCCCCCTCATCCTTGTCTTCATTAAACTAGACATACCCAATTCCAGCAGCCGTTCCTTATATGCTTTAGCCTCCAGTCCCCTAATCATCTTTGTTGCTCTTCTCTGCACTCTTTCTAAAGTCTCAACATCTTTTTTACATCGCGGTGACCAAAACTGGATGCAGTATTCCAAGTGTGGCCTTACCAAGGCATTGTAAAGTGGTATTAACACTTC
>NW_015425415.1:0-1287 GCF_001527695.2 Protobothrops mucrosquamatus | reverse complement strand
GGTATAACCCACAATAAACCAAAGCCTTTGGGGGTGGGTCTTCAACCATTTTTAAGAATTTAAAGGGGTTCTGAACCACTCTAAATGAACAGGATTCTATTCTTGCTTTGGATACTAACACCATGTACCATAAACATGACGTTTATTATGTCCATATACTGCCTCTGTTCACAACACTAGGAAAAACAACAGTCTGTTTGTTTTTTTTGTTATCTGTCTTCCTTTGTTTTGGTTTTTGTTATCTCCTTCTCCTTATGGCATGGAAAGCTGGTTGCCCAAACCAAGAATTGTAGACTAAAAAGTCTATTGCACGATTGAAAAGGTGAGAGAAAGAAGTGCCAGATTTAAACCATGATGGGTATAAAAAGAACAGTGCATTTTGATATTTGCAGAAGGCACTCAGCTCTTTCAGAGGCCTCTTCTGAGCATGCAATAAAGATTCTTACTAGCCATTTCACAACACAGTTGCTCCCCATCACCTTAGAAGGTGTCCCCTGGCCATCTGATAATCTATTCCTCTCTCAACTTTCTTCACAAGCAGGAAAGAGGAGAGTGAGAAGAGGACTCTGAGGAGCTACCAAGGCCTCAATGGACTCAGATTCAGCTGCATGGCCCAAACCTTCCTGGCTCCATTTGCAGCCAATCCAGTGGTGGACACGATGAAGGTCATGGCAGCAGTGTTGCAGTAACTGTTGACTCAGGAGTCAATTGCTTCCCTACTTAGCCCTTCCGTCCTTCTGCCCAGCTCTTGCAAGACATGGGCAAAGTATGGAGAAAGAGGAAGCACAAGGGAAATTCCACTTTGGGTGTCTAGTTGGAAACCTTCCTGTATCCTGACTGTACTCTAGAAAGAGTACAGAGAAGAGCAACAAAGATGATTAGGCGACTGAAGGCTAAAACATATAAGGAACGGTTGCTGGAATTGGGTATGTCTAGTTTAACGAAGAGAAGGACAAGGGGGGACATGATAGCAGTGTTCCAATATCTCAGGGGCTACCACAAAGAAGAGGGAGTCAAGCTATTCTCCAAGGCGCCTGAAGGCAGGACGAGAAGCAACAGATGGAAACTGATCAAGGAGAGAAGCAACCTAGAACTAAGGAGAAACTTCCTGACAGTTAGAACAATTAACCAATGGAACAACCTGCCTCCAGAAGCAGTGAATGCTCCAACACTGGAAGTTTTTAAGAAGAGACTGGACAGCCATTTGTCTGAAATGGTGTAGGGTTCCTGCCTGAGCAGGGGGTTGGACTCGATGACCTCCAAGGTCCCTTCCAACTTTATTATTAT
>NW_015425414.1:0-1287 GCF_001527695.2 Protobothrops mucrosquamatus | reverse complement strand
GCCAGGTGCAATTTTCAAGACATCATCAAAGGTAGCCCTACATAAAGGAAATTGCAGTAGTCTCAGGGAAAGTAATTTAATTTTTTTAAAAAAGTTGTTCTTCCAACTTTTGAACATTTTTTAAATATATATATATATATATTTGCAAGACATTTTGCTGTTACAACCTTCACAATAAAGGTAGTTCTAAAGCACATTAGAGCTTATGATAAGCACTGACTCAATCAGGGGTGTCTTCCTGCCTCTGTGAAACAGTCAGTGCACTGCTAGAGTTACCTTGCAAGAAATTGAAGTATGCTGCCAAATCAAACATGAGCACTTGAGCATAACATGGAAAATTGTGCTGTGGAAGTGAAGCAAAAAACTTGCCCTGAGGTCACTTTGACAGGGCAGATTAATAGAGGGCAACATCACCATTTTTGGCTTTTTGTAGAAGCGTTTAGAGGTAACATTGAAAAGGGAATGAAAGAATTGTTAACTAAATCAAATGGTTTGGTTTTGGTATTATCCTCCCACTTGGCCAAGGTTCTTTTTTTTATTTGTATCCACGTGTTATTTTTCTTTTCTTTCTTAAAAAAAATGTAACCACCCCAAGTCATTGAAGTCAGACCACCACTAAAGATTAACAAACAAACAACTAAAGAAACATCAACTTAATTCTGGGAAAGAAGAGGTGTTAAGATATTTAAATTAGGTAGCTGGAGCAGTGGGGTTGTGCAGTGAGCCAGAACACATGGTTGTGGTTGATTGGTACCAGAGTGCTGGCTCCTGCAGGAGGCAATTTGTGCTGTAATTGGTTGCTATGGGTGTGGAAGAGGCAGTTTCCCTTTTTTCCCGCCTTTTTTTTCTGTGTGCCCTGTGTGCTCTGTGATTTACCTCATGATGCTCCTGTTTGCCTATCTAATTTGCTATATGTATAGTTGTGAAATATATTTATTTATACAAAACTACAAGTTTGTGTCAGCATCTCTGACTCAATTTGCTGCACAGTTCACTGACAAGAGGGGTTGGGTAGGAAACTTAAAAACATAGTGGTTAAACACACTGAGTTTGTCAGCTGGAGAGCTGACAGCCCGGGTTTGAGACTCGAGCTTTGCGCAACGGGGTGAGCTCCCATTCTTGCCCCAGCTCCTGCCTACCTAGTAGTTCGAAAGCATCACTTCAGTTGGAAGGTAACAGTGCTCAGTGTACCTTTGGCGTATAACCATGCTGACCACATGACTAGAGAAGAGTCTTTAGATAATGCGGGCTGTCTCAGCCAAGAAACAGAGATGAGCACTGTGCCCT
>NW_015425413.1:0-1287 GCF_001527695.2 Protobothrops mucrosquamatus | reverse complement strand
ACCCTTGATAGAAAAATAAAATAAGCTTCCAGACCTTCTCTTCTCAACTCCAACCCCCGGCCTTCTCCTTTCCTTTCCTTTTCTATCCTTCCTCCTTCCACTTACGCCAGCCACACCCAAAGCCAACTGCAGCTGTCCCAATCTTTTCCTTCCCAGTCAAGCTCCTGCAAGCACTCTCAGGCAGTCCCCGCTACATATGAAAACATTATACCAGTGTTTCTCCACCTCAGAATTTTAAGTTGGGTGGACTTTAACTCCCAAAATTCCCCAGCCAGCATGGCTGGCTAAGGAATTCTGGGAGTTGAAGTCCACCCATCTTAAAGTTGCTGAGGTGGAGAAACACTGCATTAGACCTTCCAGAAGTGACTATTGGCCTGCCTTGATACAATCAATTGACTAATCAATACATTAATTAATATTAATTAATTAATTAATATTGTAGGCCGGGACACTGAATTTTGCAACTTGAGGCGTTTACTCTTTATTATTAACAAGTCTTGCTCCTCAAGGAAAGCTGGGGTGTTACTTCTATTTAAGGGATAAGAAATATTTCCAAATATACTTCTATACTGTGTCAGAACGTACAAGCAATTTGTTGGGGATGAGTAACAAGTAGATAAGACCTGTTAGTTAGGATCATGCTGCAGTGGCTCCCACCATGTTTTGATTTAAATGAATAAAAACAGCTTAAAACAGCCACCATATGCAATCACGCAGAGAAGAGCATAATAGAGATTTTGCCCACTTGTAAGGGATTATCTCGTCGCGAGAGTGAAAGCTGTACAGAGAATGAGGACAAAAAGCTCTCTGAGGTTCATTCAGACCACTTTCTTGTTCTCACTTTATTTTATTTTTAATTCTTCCTTCTTCCCCAGGTGGTTTTGAAGCATCTGCAGGGCAAACTGGAACAGGAGGCCAAAATGATGGTGTCTTCAGGACAAATGGAGGTTTTAGACCAGTTAAAAGGTGAGTGAGAGGTTTATATCCTAAAGCAGAGGTTTATATCCTAAAGCAGACATGCTGACTGAGGAATTCTGGGAGTTGAAGTCCACAAGTCATAAAAGGGCCAAATTTGAAGACCCCTGCATTAGAGCAGTGGTTCTCAACCTGTGGGTCGGGACCCCATTTGGGGTCGATCGACCATTTCATGGGGGTCGCCAAGCAAGGCTGTCCGCCATTTTTTTTGTCCGCCATTTTTTTCCCCTTTTCCGGCGGGTGCCTTACCTCCCTTGGGCTGGGCCAGCTGGTGGTCGGCCTGCTCCGTCTCTGCCGCTTGCCAGCTACGCC
>NW_015425412.1:0-1287 GCF_001527695.2 Protobothrops mucrosquamatus | reverse complement strand
GGACAGCAAGACCCTGTGTGAGAATGCTTCCAACCGTAACATTTTCCAATATTTTCCAAAACCAACCTCATCCCCATTTTTTTTCATCATCCTTCCAGCCTCCAGACCCTCTGCTCGTTTTGACATTAAATCATTTGCCAACGCCCAGTCGATTTTGGCCACAGAAAAAGAAAAGAGCTGACTCTAAGGAAATCTGGGGGTTTTTTTTTCCCCCCTCCTCGTTACGACTTCCTCATTGTAAAACCGTCAAGTTGTGTTCAAGAGATGTATTTAAAAAAATGGTAAAAATAACCAGAGTTGCATCTTTTCTATTAAGCAAAGCTTCATCGGCTCCCCGGAAGTGCACTCCATCAATGGGTACCAAAGTGCTTCCACCTTCTCGGGGCGACAATCATACTTCTTTTCAAAGTGGAGCTTTCTAAACAGAGCTTGTAACTTCGCTATAACCCACGTCCTCTTTGATGCACATCAGTCCCAGAGCAAGAGAACGCTCACCAAATTTCATTCAGGAGCAAGAGAGAAGTGAAAGAGAGGGCGGGGAGGGGGGGAGGGAGGTAAGTGACTTACCCTGTAAGCACCACCACAAAATCCATCACATTCCAGCCGTTGCGGAGATAAGATCCTTTGTGAAAAACAAAACCCAGAGCGATAATCTTTATGCCCGCTTCGAAGCAAAATATTCCAATGAAATACGGTTCGGTGTCGTCCTGAAAGAAACCAAAGGGCACCACTGTTACCAATCTATGGATTGGCCAAATAGAATAGAATAGAATAGAATAGAATAAGGAATAGACTAGACTAGACTAGACTAGACTAGACTAGACTAGACTACAATAGAATGGAATGGAATAGAATGAGAGAGAGAATAGAATAGAATAGAATAGAATAGAATAGAATAGAATAGAATAGAATAGAATGGAATGGAATGGAATGGAATGGAATAGAATAGAATAGAATAGAATAGAATAGAATAGAATAGAATAGAATAGAATAAGGAATAGACTAGACTAGACTAGACTAGACTAGACTAGACTAGACTACAATAGAATGGAATGGAATAGAATGAGAGAGAGAATAGAATAGAATAGAATAGAATAGAATAGAATAGAATAGAATGGAATGGAATGGAATGGAATAGAATAGAATAGAATAGAATAGAATAGAATAGAATAGAATAGAAACAAATTCTATAATTTTGAGGTGCCTGGAATAAGGCGGAAGGAAGGATGGAAGGAAGGAAGGAAGGAAGGAAGGAAGGAAGGAAGGAAGGAAGGAAGGAAGGAAGGA
>NW_015425411.1:0-1287 GCF_001527695.2 Protobothrops mucrosquamatus | reverse complement strand
TGATGCCCTTCAGATGTTTAGGACTTCAATCCACTTGCATCAAGATGGCTATTGAAATGTAATTATATAAGATGAGGCAACCAGAATGATTAGATAGAAAAGAAATATTATATTGATGTGATCATTATTTCTAGGAATATTGGGGAAAAATCATATATGTAATTGTTATTTATCAAAATAATAAGAACTGTATTATTTCTAGGTTTGCAAAGAAGACATTTTTGGGAAAATGGGAAATCAACTAAATGTACTATGCAGTGGTTTTTTTCTAAAAAAAAAAAAAAGGTGCCGGAATTCACACATGTCATACAACCCGCCTTGCCTACCCTACAAGGTTCCATCCAAAAAAGGTGCCGGAACTCCATTCTGGGCGTTCTATGAGAAAAAAAGCCCTGGTACTATGTGGATTATGGATTATATAAACCAATTGTTAATGATTTTTCTTTACAAATATAAACCCAGCAAACACACTGTTTATGAACTATTGTGATTATGTTTTAAAAAATCAATAAAATATATGAAAAAAATGAAATGTAATTATTTGATGTCAGGTTAACTGAACTCTTGAGGGCATCAACTGGTGAAAATTTGACCTGGAGCAATGTTCCACTTGAGGAAAATACAAAGCATCTGCAGATGTAATCTGCAAGCCAATACAGATTTATTTACACTTGATTAGTATAAAAATGACACACCTCTGAGCAGATACATAAAATTATCAAGGGATCCTCTAACCATTTGAAACTTAAGTTTTAATTTCTGGTTGCATACAAGGCCTAGAAGCGTGAACTTCCCAAATGCCTCTTGAAACGCGTCCCTTCTGTCACATGTTTTGATTGACAGGAGTCATTGTTTTCAGAGGGAGAATACTTTCTCCCGGCTCATCTCTTTCTTTCTTCACCTGTTGAATTCCAGAAGCAGTGCCCTCTAGGCCATTGATATTGGAATGCTGAGGCCAGGCAAGGTTTCAGTTTGATCTACCGATGATAGTCATCTCCCAAATTCCGCAAATGTGGCTTTGGCAGAAGGGACCTCAAACTCAAGTGCATCTGAACATAAGCAAAGTGGCTTTCTCCTCATTCCACCCTGATCCTCTCTAAGAAGCTTCTGTGGTTAATAATACCAGGAGCTGGGGGTCACACTGAAGCAGCAAAAACAGAGCTCCATTCTACGGTGTTCAACTCTACGGCGCTCAACTTAACTCCAGCAGCACCTCCGGGAGGCCGGTTGTCGCCTGCCGGTATTTTCCAAACGACAGTCCGCTCATCTCTAGATTGCCGTGCAGCC
>NW_015425410.1:0-1287 GCF_001527695.2 Protobothrops mucrosquamatus | reverse complement strand
AGGGTTAGGTCACCATGACCTCATAGAGCAAAATGGACATCGCCAACACATTCAGAGTTTTTGGGTATGGTTAGGAGGGCACTGACTTTTCTAGACTGCCCTATCTATGTTTCATGGTAAAATACATGGGAAAATCCCATTGGAGGAAAATTTCACTTAGGGTTAGGGTTAGGCCACCATGACCTCATAGAGCAAAATGGAAATTGCCTACAAACTCGGAGTGCTTGGGTATGGTTAGGAGGGCACTGACTTTTCTAGACTGCCCTATCTATGTTTCATGGTAAAATACATGGGAAAAACCCATTGGAAGAAAATTCCACTTAGGGTTAGGGTTAGGTCACCATGAATTCATAGAGTAAAATGGACATCGCCAACAAATTCTGAGTGCTTGGGTATGGTTAGGTGGGCACTGACTTTTCTAGCCTGCCCTATCTATGTTTCCTGATAAAATAAATGGGAAAATCCCATTGGAGGAAAATTGACCTTAGGGCTAGGGTTAGGTCACCATGAACTCATAGAGCAAAGTGGATGTAGCCAACAAATTTGGAGTGCTTGGTTATGGTTAGGAGGGCACTGACTTTTCTAGCGTGCCCTATCTATATTTCCTGGTAAAATACATGTGAAAATCCCATTGGAGGAAAATTCCATTTAGGGTTAGGGTTAGGTCACCATGAACTCATAGAGCAAAATGTACATCGCCAAAAAATTCATAATGTTTGGGTATGGTTAGGAGGGCACTGACTGTTCTGGCCTGCCCTATCTTTCATGGTAAAATAGATGGGAAAATCCCATTGGAGGAAAATTTCACTTAGGGTTAGGGTTAGGTCACCATGAACATATAGAGCAAAATGGATATCACCAACAAATTTGGAGTGCTTGGGTATGGTTAGGAGGGCACTGACTTTTCTACACTGTCCTATCTATGTTTCCTGGTAAAATACATGGGAAAATCCCATTGGAAGAAACTTCCACTTAGGGTTAGGGTTAGGTCACCATGAACTCATAGAGCAAAATGGACATCGCCATCAAATTCAGAGTGCTTGGCTATGGTTAGGAGGGCACTGACTTTTCTACACTGTCCTATCTATGTTTCCTGGTAAAATACATGGGAAAATCCCATTGGAGGAAAATTCCACTTAGGGTTAGGGTTAGGTCACAATGAACTCATAGAGCAAAATGGAAATTGCCAAGAAACTCAGAGTGCTTGGTTATGGTTTGGAGGACACTTACTTTTCTAGCCTGCCCTATCTATGTTTCCTAGTAAAATACATGGGAAAATGCCATTGG
>NW_015425409.1:0-1287 GCF_001527695.2 Protobothrops mucrosquamatus | reverse complement strand
CAACAGCTTTTAAGATGTGCGCTACAATTTCCTGAATCCCACTGGGCAGATTCATGGGGAATTCTGGGAGTTGAAGTCCACACCTCTTAAAAAGTTGCTCAAGTTGAGAAACGCTGAGTATATAATGCTGGACAAGGATTTTTTTAAAAAAATAAATAAATAAATGACTGTACAGTTTGTAGTTGTGGTGGAATGTAGTAGGGAGAAAGAAGGGAGGGGCTGTTTCCCAAAGAGACAACGTGGGAAGGAAGAGGGCGAAAGGGAACTGTTCCCTAGCAGTTCGCGGTGTCTATCTCTAGTTTTTGCGGATAACTGACTTCGTCTAGGCAAGATTCTGTCTTTAGGCTTACAGCGATAAAGAAACGTCTTTTGTTAAGCGAGACATTTGATAAATGAATTTTGCCCCATTTTACGACCTTTGTGGCCACTATTGCTAAGTGAGTCGATGCAGTTGTTAAGTTAGTTTTGACTTTGCGTGTCAAAAGGTTGCAAAAGGGGATCACGTGACACACACACACACACACCCGTGACACAGCAGCGGTCATAAGTATGAACCAGTTGTCCAGCAGCTGAATTTTGATCACGTGACCCTAGGGATACCGCAAAGGTTGTACCTGTGAAAAACGGTCCCTTTTTTCCAGTGGCCGTTGTGACTTTGAACCGCCGCTAAATGGACCCTTGTAAGTCAAGAACTAGCGATACTCAGAAATAACTCCCCGTATTATTTTTGGTTCTTTATGCCTGAGATTAGTAGCTGGGTTCTCGTGGTGCTAAGCCTATCGTGGAAATTCAAAATAAAACCACAGGATGGCCAAGATTACATGTGAACTAGACCCACAGCATTAGGGTGTATCGGTATAACAGAAATGTAAAATGTAAAACAAATACATTTGTGGAGCAGTACATACTTCAGTGTAAAAGTACAGCAAAAGACAATCTTTCTTGTGGCAAGTGTCCAACAAAGCAGGGAATAGGTGCAATTTTTCTTGAAAAAGACAAGCAATGAGGGCCTGCTGCCATTTTCTGTTGTGGCTTGAAACTACAATAGTTTCCTGTCTTATCTGGATCTGGCCAACAGACACACACAAACACACCCACACCCATGGAATATCTAGACAATCTTGGTAATTAAGGGCTGTTAGGCTAACATCTGTAGGACACGAACAACTTTTTAAAAAACTCCTTTATATATATATGTGTGTGTGTGTGTGTGTGTGTGAGAGAGAGAGAGAGAGAGAGAGAGAGAGAGAGAGAGAGAGAGAGAGAGAGAGAGAGAGAGAGAGAGAG
>NW_015425408.1:0-1287 GCF_001527695.2 Protobothrops mucrosquamatus | reverse complement strand
GGGGTCTCGAGCCCCTGCAGCCTGTCCGGTAGCCTCCGGAAGAGCTGTGAAGACTTGGGGGAAGATGGCCAGAATGGGTCTGGTGAAAGACGGCCAAGCTACAGGCCAAGTGGACTTTGGAGCCTACGCGAGGTGGCTCGCCCAAGAGAGCCACTGGTGACATGAAATGGGGTCATGGAAGCAGGAAGCCAACACCAGATGGGAGAGGAGATATGGAAGCTCATGATGCCAAATGTGGCCAAAGCCAAGTTCCCACTAATCTTCCCTGAGGTGGAAAGAGGTGGAAAGAGAAGCGAGCCACAGAATGGAAAGAATCAGTGCAATGGAGGTACTTAATGGCCTGCCGCAGCCCATTGTCGAGCAGCTAAGAGAGAGGTTCCTCAGCCTGGAACTGCAAGAGGGAGAGCCAGCATGGAAACTGGAACTGCTTCCTGTAATGGAATCCAGCCAACCTGCAACGACTGTTTTGGGGATGTTGCCTCAGCCCCGACAGAGAAGAGACATGCATTGTCTGTAGCCAGTCCCCTCAGCCTGGGACTCCCACCAGCAGCAGCCCAGCAACAGGGATCACTGACCAACCACCTCCCCAACCTGTGGTTGCTGGTGCCCAGCCTTGGCTTCCCCCCCTGGAGCTTAGTGCTGCCATATTGGGCTGTCCCAGGACCCCCCGCTGATCAAGGTCATGATTGATGGCAGCCTGGAAAAGTTGGCCTTTTTTCCTGAACCAGGTGTGGGCACATCTGGATCACTATGGACCGATGTACGCTGACAACATGGCTTGCATGGATGCCATTGTGGCCAACCTAGAGGGAGAAGCAGCAGAATGGGTGATGGGGCTTCATGATGAAGGAGCCCCTGAGTTGGGAGATCCTAATGCTTTCCTGGGAGAACTCAGGGTTTGCTTTGGAGACAACATGCAAGCCTGGAATGCAGAGTTTGAAATCCATACCATCAGACAAGGAAGCAGGCTGGTGACGGAGTATATTCAAGAATTGGCGGGGAGGCTGAGACATTGGCCAGAGCAACTCTTGGTCCACTACTTCTGAGATGGCCTGAACAGGGAACTATATCACACATGCCTACCTCAAGGACTATCAGATTGGATCTAAGATTGGTACCAACTAGCAATAAATGTGGAACTAGACCTGATGGAGTACAAGAGGCACGGAAGGGCCAAAATCTGCCCAAAGAAGAGCTAGGGGAGATGCCTGCTGGGCCAGAAGCCCCCTGCCATGCTGACCCCTGGTCCCACCAAGCCTCCGAGGCACCCACCTGGCCCCTGTTTTT
>NW_015425407.1:0-1287 GCF_001527695.2 Protobothrops mucrosquamatus | reverse complement strand
CACGTGACCACGGGGGGGGGGGGGATACTGCAACGGTTGTAAATGTGAAAGTCCTAAGTCACTTTTTTCAGTGCCGCTGTAACTTTGAACAGTCACTAAATAAATGGTTGTAAGTCAAGGTCTACCTATGCCTAAATTGAGTGACTTGGGGAACTGTGTCTGCAGACAGAGAGAGGGAAAGAAAGAGGGAGATAAAATATGGGGAAGGGATATTATAGTCAAGGCCATGGTTTCCCCAGTTGCAATGTGTGGCTGTGAAAGTTGGACCATAAGAAAGGCTGAGCGCCAAAGAATGGAGGCCTTTGAACTCTGGTGCTGGAGAAGACTCCTGCGAGTCCCCTGGACTGCAAGGCGGTCAAACCGGTCGGTCCTAGAGGAGATCAACCCTGATTGCTCTTTAGAAAGCCAGATCCTGAAGTTGAAACTCAAGTACTTTGGCCACCTAATGAGAAGGACTCCCTGGAGAAGAGCCCAATGCTGGGAAAGATGGAGGGCAAGAGAAGAAGGGGACGACAGAGAATGAGGTGGCTGGATGGAGTCACTGAAGCAGCAGGCGTGAGCTTCAATGGACTCCAGAAGATGGTAGAGGACAGGAAGGCCTGGAGGAACATCGTCCATGGGGTCGCGATGAGTCGGACACGACTTCGCAACTAACAACAACAAGAAGAAGATAGGCCCAATGGTTGTTTTGTATCGTCACAGCCAAAACGGCCACTGTTCTGTCAGGACAACCTTTAGCCACCTCCATGGACTCACGTTGGGCCTTATCCTGTTCCTCATCAAACAGTGTGAATCTAAGCTGGTGACGGGCTTCCTGCTCAACCCTCCTCTCCTGCTGGGACATTGCTTTGTTTTGACAGAAAGACAATGGCTAAACGTGGCAACGTGGGGAGGCTCCTAATGTGACATCTGTTCTCTTTCCAAAAAAGATACAGAAGAGATATATCTGCTCTCTCGGCTCAGGGCAGTGGGAGTTGACAAAGGATGCTGTGTCCCCAGTTGGAAGCCCCGGGAACTCGGACTTGATGGGGCAGCTGCAGGCAAACCTGTCTCTCTTAGCTGAGAAGTTCTGGGGCTCCAAAAGAGGGCAGAAGGTCCTTCGGCAAGACAAATATGTTATTCTGAAATATGTTATTCTGAACTGCTGGAGCCCAGCCAGAAGGAAGCTAAAATTGCAAGGTCAGCCAAGAGAAAAGCACCAAAGCACCAGAGAGAAGGACAAGAAACAATGGATGGAAACTAATCAAGGAGAGAAGCAACCTGGCATTAAGGAGAAACTTCCTGACG
>NW_015425406.1:0-1287 GCF_001527695.2 Protobothrops mucrosquamatus | reverse complement strand
AAACCCTAACTCATAATCATAGACTAAAATTAGACATGCAAAATGTCCTACTTAAGTTGAGGAAAGCAGCCTGATTTCCTTTAGAAATGGTGGATTATGACTCCCACAGTCCCTGGATATTGAACAACGGGGCCTATGTTGTTGTTGTTGTTGTTTATTATATTTATATCCCGCCCTTCTCCTTGCGGACTCAGGGCGGTTAACAGCCAGATAAAACAACTACAAAAATACAAAATGCTACAATTAAAAACATAATTAAAAGACAATATTAACATTTGGCCAAATTAATTTAAAATTATTTTAAAACCCCGCTAAAAATTTCCCCTAGGCCAGTCCTGCAAGCTGAAATAACCAAGTCTTAAGGCCGCGGCGGAAGGAAGGGAGATCAGGGATCACCCTGATCTCTGGGGGTAGTTCATTCCAGAGGGTGGGAGCTCCCACCGAGAAGGCCCTCCCCCTTGGGGTCGCCAGCCGGCACTGTCTGGCTGACGGCACCCTGAGGAGACCCACTCTGTGGGAGCGTACTGGCCGATGGGAGGTAATGTGTGGCAGGAGGCGGTCTCGAAGATATCCAGGTCCGATGCCATGGAGCGCTTTAAAGATGATGATCAACACCTTGAAGCGCACCCGGAAAGCCACCGTTAGCCAGTGCAGCTCGCGCAGCAGCAGTGTTACATGGGAGCGATGAGTCCCTCCCAACACCGCCCGCGCGGCCGCATTCTGGACTAACTGGAGCCTCCGAGTGCTCCTCAAGGGGAGCCCCATGTAGAGAGCATTGCAGTAGTCCAGGCGGGAGGTGACAAGGGCATGGGTGACTGTGTGCAAGGCGTCCCGGTCCAGAAAAGGTCGCAACTGGTGGATCAGGCGTACCTGATAGAACGCCCCCCTGGTCACAGCCGCCAACTGGTCTTCCAGTGTCAGCCGTGGGTCCAGGAGGACACCCAGATTGCGTACCCTTTCTGAGGGAGCCAAAGTTTCGCCCCCTATAGTCAGCGATGGAATCAGCTGACTATGCCGAGGCGCCGGTAGCCACAGCCACTCGGTCTTGGAAGGGTTGAGCCTGAGTCTGTTTCTCCCCATCCAGACCGTTACGGCCTCCAGACATCGGGTCATCACGTCAAGGGCATCATTGGGGTGGCCTGGGGTGGAAATGTACAGCTGAGTATCATCAGCGTACTGATGGAAGTCCACCCCAAAGCCACGGATGATCTCCCCCAGCGGCTTCACATAAATATTGAACAGAAGCGGAGAGAGGACCGACCCTTGTGGCACCCCACAAGTTAGGGG
>NW_015425405.1:0-1287 GCF_001527695.2 Protobothrops mucrosquamatus | reverse complement strand
CTCTTTCTCTCTCTTTCCTCTCTTTCTCTTCTTTCTTTCCTCTCCCTTTCCTCTCTTCTCTTTCTCTTTCCTTTCTCTCTTTCTCTTTCCTTTCTCTTTCTCAATCTTTTTTCTCTTTCCTCTCCCTCTTGCTTTCTTTCTCTTTCTTTTCTCTCCCTTTCCTCTCCCTTTCTCTTTCCTCTTTTTCTTTCTTTCCTCTTTCTCTCTTTCCTCTCTCTCTTTCTCTCTCTCTTTCTCTTTCCCTCTCTCCTTCCTCTCTTCTCTTTCTCTTTCCTCTCTTTCTTTCTCTTCCTTTCCTCTCTTTCCTTTCTTTCCTCTCCTCTTTCTCTTTCCTCTAACTTTCTCTCTTTCCTCTCTTTCTCCTCTTTTCTTCTCTTTCTCTTTCCTCTTTCTTTCCCTGTTTCTCTCTTTCCTTTCTTTCTCTCTTTCTTTCCTCTTTCTCTTTCCCTCTTTCCTCTCTTTCTCTTTCCTCTTTCCTCTATTTCTCTTCTTTCTCTCTTTCCTCTTTTTCTCTTTTTCTCTCTTTTCTCTTTTTCCTCTTTCTCTTCTCTTCCTCTCTTTCCTCTAACTTTCTCTCTCTCTTTCCCCTTTCTCTTTCCTCTTTCTCTTTCCACTTTTTCTCTTTCCCTCTCTCCTCTCTTTCTCTTCTCTTTCTTTCCTCTTTCTCTCTCTCTCTCTCCCTCCAGGTTAGGAGAGAGAGAGAGAGAGAATGAAAGGCAGATGGCGCCGAACGGGCGGGGAGAGCAGGACGGAAGGTAGAAGCTCCCGGCCGCCCCCCCATCGCTTCTTCAGCCGAACAAGCAGGGAGGGGCAGGGAGGGGGAACAGGACGGGAGGCAGCAGCTCCAGTGGCGGCAGCCCCATTGCGTCCTCAGCCAAACGGGCAGGGAGGGGGAGCAGGACGGGAGGCAGCGGCTCTGGCGGCAGCCACTGCAGCATCGTCGGGGTCCCCGTCGCCGCCCCTGGCCCGGCCGCCGCCCCCACCACTTCTCCTGCAGCAACGAGGGCAGCAGCGGCGGCTCCCTGAAAGTGCCCGAGGAAGGTGCCACCGATGGGGCCGAGGTGGGGCCAGGCGGCGGAGAGCCCTGTGGCAGCCAGGCGAGCTTCATGCCTGACTGCCGTCCGGCCCGGGCTGGGGAGACATGTGGCCGGTTCGGCTTCCCGGGGAGCGATGCTCCCGCTGGCCGCCGCACCAGCCATGACTGCCGCCCAGCACGGGGAGACATGTGGCTGGTTCGGCTGCCCAGGGAGCGGCCCAGGAAGCGATGCCCCAGCCGAGACTGGAACA
>NW_015425404.1:0-1287 GCF_001527695.2 Protobothrops mucrosquamatus | reverse complement strand
TGTCCATGATGTTGCGCAACCTCTTGGCCAGGATGGTGTCGGGCATAGATTTCCGGAGCGAGAAACCAAAGACGTCCAAGAAGGCAGACAGGGAGTACTGGTACATGGTATTGACCAGGGCCATTTCGGACAGCACGAAAAACAAAATGGCGCCTCTCTTGGCCGCAGGGCGGTAGCCATCGCGCAGTTTGTCGATGTCAATGGCTGTTTTCTCAGCCAGCTTGAGCTTCTCAGAGACCTAGGTTGCACAAGGAAATGACTCCCATTTAGAGGCAGGAGCTGCAGCATTGGATACTTAACGTACAAAGAAAGACGGACACTTCAACCCTCCAAAAATAAACTGTCTTTTTAACTTTCAATTTAAGTCTTAATTCTATGGTTTACATTCAATCCCAATAATTCATGTTCAAAGATCACAGATCTTTTCCATAACCTGGAAGCAGCGGGAGAAAACATCCCCAAGAAAGAAAAAAACATTTTAAACATTGAAAACACGCAGGAGTCGATTAAAGCAGCGAGTGAACGATTACAGAAACTCAGGGCCTGTCTTCAAAAATCCCCCCCAACCTTCTGAGATTCGTTAGCAAAGAAAGGAGACCGGCCTCTTGAATGAGAAGAGAACGTTTAGGAATTGGCCAGATTATCACACCATCTAGCCAAGAAAACTCTCTCCTGATCTGACCGTATCAAGACCTGTAGGTTTCCCTTTACAAGAGAGGTAGGAAGGACGGGTAACCTGTTCCTAAAGCCAGGGCGATGGTCTTACCTCGTTAGCTTTGGCCTTTGTCTCTTCCAGGGTGTGGACCAGGTCCACGTTGTCCAACATGTTGCCCGTGGAAGTAGCCAGTTCACGGAGAAGGGAATCTTCCAGGTCTTTCAGCAAATTTTTGTTTTCACTGGTTTCTTGGATGAGATGTTCCCGCTGCTCTTCAAGTTCGCGTCTTTCGAACCCCACAATCACGCTAAGCAGCTGGTCTTCCAAACCTTTCAAGGTCACTGGGGGAAAGAGGTGTTAAGGAACTAAGGAAATGGAGCATTAGTCTACGTTTCCACCCGTTCCTGCAGTTTGAAATTTGGTGATTTCCATTACATGGCTTTTCCAACAAGCGGGCCTGGCCTAGGGAGGATTTTTAAACTGGGTTTTTTAGAAATTTTAATTATCACAACATAAAAATTTTGGTTTTAATTTGGTTTTATTCGGTGGGGTGTGTGGGTCTTTCTTTGTTTTAATAATGTTGTGAGCCGCCCTGAGTCCTTCGGGAGAAGGGCGGGATATAAATTGAAATA
>NW_015425403.1:0-1287 GCF_001527695.2 Protobothrops mucrosquamatus | reverse complement strand
TTTACTCTTTGCGTCCCATTGTTTAGCCAAAGTTCTTGCTATGTCACAAAACAAATCAGCAGTTGGTATTTCTTGAAAGCCAATCTCCTAGAGAAAATGAAACCAGCATGCTATTTTTCTTACTTTTCACTCATATTACACACATCATACTAATGAAGATCTCATTGCACCAAAACTATGAAGTAATAATAATATTAAATAATATTAAAATTAGAATGTAGTCTATTTGGAGATTCTGCTCTTATTTATTTATGTATTTGTCAAATTTATATAGTCACCCATCTTACCAGATGTGACTTTGGCTGGTGTACAACAATCAAATAAAACAACAGTATAATAATCATTATAAAAACAATAAAATATGGGTAATAATTATTAAAAATTAAAATATTATTTAAAAAATTAGAATACTGTATAAAAACTACAAATTGACAGAGTAACTATAAGGGAGCCATCTTAAAATATCATCAGTTCCCTGGCCTGGTGACATAACCAGGTCTTGAGAGACTTCCTGAATGTTAACAGGGATGGAGCTAACTTTCGGGGGGGAGAGGGTGTCAAGAGCCAAGAAAATCAGGAGATCGAGACAGTTCAAATGGGTATAAAGATTTATTGTAAGCTTGAGTTCTCTACAAGAATTTGAACTCCTATCAGCCAAGGGAATTAGCAAGAGATAAGGGTAGAAAGAATTCAAGGTGAGCTGGACTTAGATCTCTTGTGGGTGCAAAGGGATTCATGACTGTTGATGCGTTTGGCCCCTCCCTCAGACTCAGCCTGGTCATTTCCTACAGAGGGTCACAGAATGTCTCATAAGGTAGGCATCATGGCAGAGAAGGGCCACCTGTTGGGACCCATCAAATGTACGTCATTCACAGATAGTAGCATAGCATGCTTTCTGGGCCAGATCTTTTCTTGTTTTTTGCCATTTATGTTAACTTACTTATTCTATTTTTCATTAGCAAAACAACTGGCTAGCTCATTGATAAATTAATGTTCATTCCATATTCCTTGTTGCATCATAGAATCTAACAGTCATTGGAAATTATAGTATCTTAATCAACAAATCATTTGCAGAATCATTTGCATAGATATATATATATATATATATATATATATATATATATATATATATATATATATATATATATATATATATATATATATATATATATATATATATATATATATATATATATATATATATATATATATGTTTTCTGAGGTTTTCGCGGGTGTTTGTATGTAGGTCTTTAGTTATTCGGGTTTTCTCCCGCGTAGAATTAGAAG
>NW_015425402.1:0-1288 GCF_001527695.2 Protobothrops mucrosquamatus | reverse complement strand
GAAAATATTGCTTTGAAATGGGAACAGCTGGATGCAACTTCCAGCTGCCTCAACGGTAGTCAGTGCTAGCACATAAACCATACAGCAAGGCTGTGCTGAAGTTAGAGGGATGGACCTTTTGTTTAATGTGCTTCAGCAATCTCTGTGTTTCCTACATCTCTAAATTTCATCTGCATCATATAAGAAATGAAGAGAGCGTTCCCAACATACTCGTCAAAGGTGTGACATCTATTGAGATCCATGTGCTTGCTTCTTCCAGAGTACTGATGTCGGTAGCAATGGCCTGTGCAAACAGGAAAGGAGGTGTTAGCCTTTCACACATGTGCTAATTCTATCAGCCCATTAAAAAAGGCAACATATTAATTTGGGTCTAGTTACATCCAGCAGAGATGGTGGTAGCACTGCTGCCCCCCCCCCTCACTTCATGTGCAAAAGTACAGAGAAGAGCAACAAAGATGATTAGGGGACTGGAGGCTAAAGCATATGAGGAACGGCTGCTGGAATTGGGTATGTCTAGTTTAATGAAGAGAAGGACGAGGGGTGACATGATAGCAGTGTTCCCATATCTCAGGGGTTGCCACAAAGAAGACGGAGTCAAGCTATTTTCCAAGGCACCTGAAGGCAGGACAAGAAGCAACGGATGGAAACTAACCAAAGAGAGAAGCAACCTAGAACTAAGGAGAAACTTCCTGACAGTTAGAACAATTAACCAGTGGAACAACCTGCCTCCAGAAGTGGTGAATGCTCCAACACTGGAAGTTTTTAAGAAGAGACTGGACAGCCATTTGTCCGAAATGGTATAGGGTTTTCTGCTTGAGCAGGGGGTTGGACTTGATGACCTCCAAAGTCCCTTCCAACTTTATTATTATTATTATTATTATTATTATTATTATTATTATTATTATTATTATTATTATTATTATTATTATTATTATTATTATTACAAAGGAGACTTGCTGAAAGCATGTTTATGAATATGGAGGCCAATACTTCTCTTGTTTATCTCTGTTTTGCACACCCTATGCAGTGATGTGATTCTACTGCATGCAGTGGAAATATAACATTCATTTCATGATTCAATCTACTGAAAAGATAGATATTTAAAACCAAAGGTGGTTCAACAAAAGTTGAAAAAATAATATTTCTGGTGGTTTTTTTTACAATGACATATTTTTTTACAATAGCATATGAACATTAGAGCAATGCAAAGCTTTAATTTGGAGCCTCAGTCTGAACACAAACCAAGTGTTGCTCCTTTCAAATTAGTTCAGAAAACTGAACTGATATG
>NW_015425401.1:0-1288 GCF_001527695.2 Protobothrops mucrosquamatus | reverse complement strand
CTGTGAATGCTCCAACACTGGAAGTTTTTAAGAAGAGACTGGACAGCCATTTGTCTGAAATGGTATAGGGTTTCCTGCCTGAGCAGGGGGTTGGACTCGATGACCTCCAAGGTCCCTTCCAACTTTATTATTATTATTATTATTATTATTATTATTATTATTATTATTATTATTATTATTATTATTATTATTATTACTACTACTACTACTACTACTACTACTACTACTACTACTACTACTACTACTATTATTATTATTATTATTATTATTATTATTATTATTATTATTATTATTATTATTATTATTGTTAAGGGTGCCTGTGGGGGCCTGGGCAGGAGTGGGACAGATCTGAGGGTCTCTGGCAGAAGGGGGTGGGACTGGGACAAGCGCCAAGGCATGGTCCACTGGAGGAGCCTCACTGTTCCTCTCAGGCCATGCCGGGGGGCTGGATGGTGGTGCGTGCTGCCCAGAGCTCTGGGCAGCAGAGGTCAAATACCCAGCCTGGCCCTCGAGCACCCATGGCACCAATCCCAGCCCCACTTCCCCAAGGGGGCGCCCAGCTGCACTTATCTCCTCCTCAAGGCTGCTGCTGCTCCTTAGCCAGGTTGCTCATGATGGGTACGAGGGCGAAGTCAGAGGGAGGCCCATTCCCTCTCCATGGGAGGAGACCCGGCTTTGTATCCATTCCTTCCTTAGCAATAGGATGTGAGACCCCCAGGATAGGCCAGGAGGAGGGGGCAAGGGGATGGTGAAAGGGCAGCAGGGCAGGACTAACTTCCCTCAGACCCTCCCTCTCCTTCTTCCTTCTTTCCTAAGTACAGAGTGGTGGGAACATATTTGAGATGAGGGGAGAAAAACAGGCAAGAAACGCAGCTGGGAAGGTGTCACCACCCCCAGCATGCACCCAGGGTATGGGGCCGACGCGGCAGGGGCTGGTTCCTCGCTGTTTCCAGACGGCCTTGTGGAGCTAAGACTAAATGCCTTTCAGCATAGATGGCCACCACAAAATTGTACATTGGCTCCCGGCCAGTCTGGGCCAGGGCCAAGGCAGCGGGGGCCGTTCCCTCGCTGTTTCCAGGATGGCTTTGTGGGCCACATGAAACCACTTCGCAGGTCGCATCCGGGCCCCGGGCCTTGTGTTTGACATGTCTGGTCTAGTGGTAAGCAGTGTTTCTCAACCTTGACAATTTTAAGGCATGTGGACTTCAACTCCCAGAATTCCACAGCCAGCATTGCTGGCTGTGGAACTCTGGGAGTTGAAGTCCACATGCCTTAAAATTGTCAAGGT
>NW_015425400.1:0-1288 GCF_001527695.2 Protobothrops mucrosquamatus | reverse complement strand
GATAGATAGATAGATAGATAGATAGATAGATAGATAGATAGATAGATAGATAGATAGATAGAAAGAAAGATAGAGATGGATGGACGGACGGACGGACGGACGGACGGACAGACAGACAGACAGACAGACAGACAGACAGATAGATAGAAGATAGATAGATAGAAGATAGATAGAGATAGAGATATATAGATACAGAGACAGGTATAGATATATAGATATATAGATATAGATACAAATTCAAGGTTTTGTTTACAGTAGTTTCATCATTATAGGCTTCCTACTTGCATTTCCCTTTAATATTATACATTGCAAAATCTGGAAGAAACACCTCCCCCCCCCCCCCGCAGACTATCTACAGTTAAATGATATTCTCCTGTTTGGGTTAGGGAAATACAGACGAGTTAAGTTTGCTTTGAAAAGTAAAGCTGAGAAGGCATTAAGTGGTAACTGCAGTCCCGTTTCTCCGCGCTGTGTTTCCCCTCGCACAATCTGCCAGCCAGCAGGTCCTTAAGGAGAGGGGCAGAGCTTCACGTCAATGGCCCAGCTCCTGTGGGGACTTCTGATCCCAGCTGAAGACATCCCTCATCCTCTTTCTTGGCAACTAGTTGTGGCAGGTAATAATCAGGGAAGGATCCTGCCCGGCCGAAACACTTACGCAACGGCGGAATTTTTTCGCTGGCTTCTATAAACCTGTAATAAGCTGCTAAAGGAGAGCAAGCTTTTATTTCCTCGTCCGTCTTCTCTTTTCATTCAGAGAGTTGAACTCAGGAAAATAATAATAGCAATAACAATAACAAAGTGGGAAGGGACCTCGGAGGTCATCTAGTCCAACCTCCTGCTCAGGCAGGAGAACCTATCCCATTTCAGATAAATGGCTGTCCAGTCTCTTCTTAAAAACTTCCAGTGTTGAAGCATTCACAGCTTCTGGAGGCAGGTTGTTCCACTGGTTAATTGTTCTCACTGTCAGGAAGTTTCTCCTTAGTTCTAGGTTGCTTTTCTCCTTGATGAGTTTCTATTCTATTCTATTCTATTCTATTCTATTCTATTCTATTCCTATTATTCTATTCTATTCTATTCTATTCTATTCTATTCTATTCTATTCTATTCTATTCTATTATTATTCTATTCTATTCTATTCTATTCCTATTATTCTATTCTATTCCTATTATTCTATTCTATTCTATTCTATTCTATTCCTATTATTCTATTCTATTCTATTCTATTCTATTCTATTCCTATTATTCTATTCTATTCCTATTATTCTATTCTATTCTATTCTATTCTATTC
>NW_015425399.1:0-1288 GCF_001527695.2 Protobothrops mucrosquamatus | reverse complement strand
GGAGGAGGAGGAGGAGGAGGAGGAGGAGGAGGAGGAGGAGGAGAATGACTGTGGGGTCCTTGGTGCTCTCTGAACTTGGTGTTTTTCTTGCAGACGTTTCATAACCCAACTAGGTAACGTTATCAGTGCTGCTCCCAATCAATGAACTACCAACTCAGACAAACAAGCTAATGGTAAACCACAGCCTATTCAAGGAATCACACAGAAAACTCCCACCAATACTGACAGGGCAAGCCCCTAGATTAGTATATAAAAAGAAATCAAACCCACTCCATTCTAACACTGAAATTATTACCTCTCCAGAAATCTCTGTACCATTATAAGAGCTTCCAAAACCTATTGGGTGTCCTTCACCCAAAACAAAACCAGATCAACTGCAAACCTAAATGCGGCATTTATACAACTGGCTCAATGCGATCAATTTAATCATGATTAGATTTGCAGAACAGCCCATTAAAAAGCTTGCAGAAATGGGTTATGTCTACTCTAATGACAAGAAGGACTAAGAGCGATATGATAGCAGTTTCCAATATTTGAGGGGCTGCCCCAAAGAAGAGGGAGTCAAGCTATTCTCCAAAGCGCCTGAAGGCAGAACAAGAAGCAACGGATGGAAACTAATCAAGAGGAGCAACCTAGAACTAAGGAGGAATTTCCTGATTGTGAGAACAATTAATCCCAAAACTTCAGAAGCTGTGGGTGCTCCATCACTGGAGGTTTTTAAGAAGAGATTGGACAGCCATTTGTCTGAAATGGTATAGGGCAGAGGTAGGCAACCTTGGCTCTTTTATGACTCATGGACTTCAACTCCCAGAATTCTTGAGCCAGCCATGCTGAGGGAAAAGAGAGGTTTCCAAGCTGAGCCATGCTGGCTAGGGAATTCTGGGAGTTGGAAGTCCACGAGCCATAAAAGAGCCAAGGTCGCCTATCCCTGGTATAGGGTCTCCTATTTGAGCAGGGGGTCGGACTAGAAGACCTCCAAGGTCCCTTCCAACTCTGTTATTCAGAAGACACCAGGCTAGAAACCCTGACACGTTGAGTTCTAATCCTGCCTTAGGCACAGAGCCAGCTGGATGACTTTGAGCCAGTCTGTCTCTCTCGGCCCAAGGAAGCTGGCAGTGGCAAACCACTTCCAAAAACATTGCCGAGGAAGCTACAGGAACTAGTCCAGGCAGTTGCCAGCAGTCCAAACTGACTTGAGGCCTCCTGGACCCCAATGATTTTGGAAGGCGATTAGTGTCTTGTGCGAACCCGGGTCATTTAGCTAATTTTTGATTCAGTGTTCCTGCAA
>NW_015425398.1:0-1288 GCF_001527695.2 Protobothrops mucrosquamatus | reverse complement strand
TCAGATGGGCAGGCAGGACCGTCATAGAAATTAAGCATTCCCCTTTCACAACAGACAGCAAAGTTAAGACTTGTGAGTGGCCACTAAGTATTGAGAAAAATTCTTGGACCCCACAGCAGTGCTAGCCTTGCTACCCCAAAATAGCTCTGACAGTCAGAGATTATAATGGGTAATACAAAAGAATCAGTGACCAGCTAACATACAGTATATCAGTGTTAGAGGCTGTCACCTTCTATGGAAGAAAAGCTGCATCTGCCTATTATCCCAAATAATGTAAGGGGCACCACAAATAATGAAATGGTCGGAAAGGCTACAAAGTGTTTAGAAGCCACCTAGTAGTTCAATTCTCTGCTTCAAAGCAAATCCTCACTTTGATTTGTGTATTGTTTCAATATGGTGATTTCATTGAAGCTTCCTCAAACCAAAGCACCCTTGGGACCTCTCTGAGCCTGGCTGTTTTACTTATTTTGTTAGAGTATGGGTTTTTGTTTTGTTTTGTTTTTTCTTTGACTGAAATTGTGGAAAATATAAAACGACAAGAAATTTGAGATTTCCATAGTTGCATTTATTAGAAAGAGGAGGAGCAGGATTATTCTCTCTAGTTCGTTTAAACCTTTCTGCAGCATTACTCCAGCAATAAACAGCTTGTTTGTTACCATCTACATAAAGTGAGTAGGAGTTTAATGGTTCCCATGGTTTGTTCTTTCTTTCTTTAGAAAGAAAGAAAGAAAAACCCTAAAGCTGTAGCCCCCTCCCTTCCAACAGCTCAATGAGGACTAAACATGTTCAATGGTTTCAGGGTACTGAAATGATGGGAAATCAGGTAGAAGGATGAATAGAATTAAGAATTCTGGGATAGCGAAAGGCTGACTGAATGGAACATTGAACCGTGATATTTTGCTGCAGATCCCACTTGTTGAAGTATAAAAGGGTTTTCTATATGTACATATGCTAGAGTTGAATGTTATCAGCATATTTATAATACCTTACTCCAAAGGATTGCAAATTTACTTTAATTTCCCATTTATGATTCAAGTACAATTTGCATCTGAAAAGTGCATTTTCTTCAAGTAATCACAGGGGTCTAATAATTGAGTTGGAGAGGACAGAAAGAGACTGGGAGGTAAGCTGCTTACCTATTTGCACTCAGCTTTGTTTTTCTGTGTGACATTTAAATGCATCGCTATTCAGTGTAGCCAAATGCTACAGATACTTTGAAATTTGGAAGTACAGTATACTTCACTCTTCAAAGAGACTGCCCAGTGCTTGGGATTCAAAGGCAAAATGT
>NW_015425397.1:0-1288 GCF_001527695.2 Protobothrops mucrosquamatus | reverse complement strand
TAGCCTCCCTCAGCGCCACTAGGTAAGATCTAAGATGTATCTTTACCTGTGTTCGAGCGGATTCGGTTCGGCTGTCCCTCCAACTGCTCTCTAGGCGTCTTTTCCGACGTTTCATCTCTCTCAGCCCCTCGGTAAACCAAGGGGATGGTCGAGATCCACGTCGGGTCAGAGGCCGCAAAGGCGCGACTCGGTCCAATGCGACTCGGTCCAATGTTAGCTTTGTCATTCTGCTGGACAATAAGTTGGTTTTATAATGTAATTTAGAGCTGTCTGATGCTGAAAATATCCATTTTAGCAAACATGATTATCTGGCCATCATTCATGACTATAATATTATTATGGCATGAGATACATAGATCTTTTTTTGGTAATTAAAAAGGAACTGTATGCATAGAATTCAGAGGGAAATAAAATGCAGGCAATGCAGACTGGAATTGTTTTTATTGATAATGGCCTTCAAGCAATAACCATGCCAGAGATCTGGTGCTGTGTGGTGCCAAATACGAAGGAAGCAGATTACCACAGAGACTGCTCTGGCAATGAATACATGTGATGTTTTAAAGAAGGACATCTGGATGTAACAGCATGATTCTTCCTGACTTCTAAGATGAACATTCTTTAGGTGCAAGCATGAAGTGAAGCCTCTTCATTTTCTAAAGTTCATGTTGGCAGATGAAGGCATTTTTTCTTCATGCAAGCAGCATCAATCCATCTAATCTAATCTTGAATAGGAAAATGAACCCCTGTTTCTTCTCGACTCATTTCCCCTCTACTGCATATCATCTTGAACACTGGGCGCTATCTAACAAAATGAAATTCAATGGTGAAAAAAGTGAGGTTCTACATTTAGGCAAGAAGAACCAAATGCACAGGTATAGTATCGGTGGTATCTTGCTCAATAGTAGCAACTGTGAGAGGGATCTTGGAGTCCTAGTGCAGGGCTTTTCAACCTTTTCATCCGTTGTACCACTTTTAGGATATGGCAATATCCAAGTACCACCAGTCGCCTAGCAAGGTATCAAAAACTTGATGACCAAAAAAAAAAAAAAAAAAAGGAAAAAAGTGCAGTGTCTCAAGATCATGTGATCCCCTTTTGCAACCTTTTGACAAGCAAAGTCAACCTTTTATATCAGGGGTGTCAAACTCAATTTCATTGACGGCTGCATTAGCATTGTGGTTACCATGGGGGAGGGGTTTCCTTTCTTCCTTTTTCCCTTCCTCCCTCCCTGTCACCCTCCTTCTCATTCCCATTTCTTTCTTTTTTTCTTCCTTCCTTCCTTCCTTCCTT
>NW_015425396.1:0-1288 GCF_001527695.2 Protobothrops mucrosquamatus | reverse complement strand
TCCAAAGCACCAGAGGGAAGGACGAGAAACAATGGATAAAAACTGATCAAAGAGAGAAGCAACCTGGAATTAAGGAGAAACTTCCTGACAGTGAAGACAATTAAATAAGGAAAGAACTTGCCTCCAGAAGTTGTGATTGCTCCATCACTGGACGTTTTTAAGAAGAGACTAGACAGTCACTTGTCTGGAATGGTATAGGATTTCCTGCTTGAGCGGGGGCTGGACTAGAAGACCTCCAGGGTCCCTTCCAGCTATTCTATTCTATTCTATTCTATTCTATTCTATATTCCAAGCAACCTGGAATTAAGGAGAAACTTCCTGACAGTGAGGACAATCAACCAGTGGAACAGCTTGCCACCAGAAGTTGTGGGTGCCCCAACTCTGGAGGTTTTTAAGAAGAGACTGGACATTCACTTGTCTGAGATGGTATAGGTTCTCTTGCTTGAGCAGGGGGCTGGGCTAGAAGACCTCCAAGGTCCCTTCCAGCTCTATTCTATTCTATTCTATTCTATTCTATTCTATTCTATTCTATTCTATTCTATTCTATTCTATTCTAAATTCTATATAGTGCAACTCCCCTTACTCTTTTTGTAGACCTGTTTCTTTTGAACAATTTGTATCCATCCATCAGTCCATTTTATTCATGGGTTTCATCCCTCCAGGTAATGTCAACTATGTCATACCCTCCCTTGTGTACTATTGCTTCTAGTTCACCCTGTGTGTTCCCAAAGCTTTGAGCATTTGTATATAAGCATTTAAGACTTTTATGCCTGTCCGTGGATATGTTTCCCGCATCTCCCGATGGCTTTTTCTTGTTTCTCATCGCTGCCCAATTCGTTGTTTGATTTGTTTTCTTGGGATTTGTGATTGGTTTTGGGTTCTAGATGTTCTAGAGATTGGTCATTCTCTCCCCCCCTTCTCGATTTTAGTTTAAAGCCCTCCTGATGAGTTGGGCCAGTCTTTGGTGGGACTCTGTGCTGTGTGAAGCCAGTCACTGAGTTCCTAGAAGTTATTCACCCAAGTCTCCAAAAGTTCCTCCACAAGTTGGATGTTCTCTCGACGTGTGGACTTCAGCTCCCAGAATTCTTAGCCAGGCCCACGCTCAGAATTCTGGGAGCCGAAGTCCACGCCTTTAGAAGGGAGCAGTTGGGATTCAGCACTGCAGTACCAACCGATAAGCAAGTGGGTTCAAGATGGAATATATAGAGGGCCGCGCCGAATTAAGGAGAGAGAGAGAGAAAGAGAGAGGGGGAGGGAGAGAGAGAGAGAGAGAGGGAGGGAGGGAGGG
>NW_015425395.1:0-1288 GCF_001527695.2 Protobothrops mucrosquamatus | reverse complement strand
CTCAGGGTGCCGTCGGCCAGACAGTGCCGGCTGGCGACCCCAAGGGGGAGGGCCTTCTCTGTGGGAGCTCCCACCCTCTGGAATGAGCTTCCCCCAGAGATCAGGGTGATCCCTGATCTCCCTTCCTTCCGCCGCGCCCTCAAGACATGGCTATTCCAACAAGCGGGACTGGCCTAGGGTAATTTTTAAGAGGGGTTTTTAGAGGGGTTTTTAATTATATTTTAAATAAGACAAGTTAAATATTTCATTTTAATTAATTTTAAATTTTGTGATGTTATTGGTGTTTTTAATTGATTGTCAGCCGCCCTGAGTCCGCAAGGAGAAGGGCGGGATATAAATTCGAACAATAAATAAATAAATAATAAAGCTAGCGAACAAACCCCAATATTCCTTCCTCCTGCTGTTTTCCCCACAACAACAACCTTGTGACCTGGGTTGAGCTGAGGGAGACTGGCCCAAAGTCACCCAGCCAGCATTCATGCCTAAGGCAGGACTAGTACTCCCAGTCACCCAGTTTCTAGCCTGGTGCCTTAATCGTTTGACCAAACTGATTTTATGGAAGAAGGAAATTTATTGGAAGAAAAATTGGAAAACTGCCTTGCCTTCCTTTTTACATAAAGGAAATGGTGGTTTTTTTTAAACTGCTTTCTGCTCATAAAATACAAAATATTCATTTCCATGCCATAGAAGATATTAGCCAGAATATGTGGGAGAGGCTCCATGCAGGGATGGTGTGGCCTCTCTTGAGCAAAGGTCCTGCCTACCAGGGGTTCAGTATCCACTCCTGACCCTGGTCACTGGCTCCCCGATGGGTGTGAGCTGCTATAAGCAGGACTGGATTTAGCCCTGAGAGGGATGTTCCCTTCCTAGAGATGTGCCCACTTGTGTACAGAGTTTAACAGCCTAAGTTGAGGGTGGGGAGCTATTGCCATCCAGGAATTTCCTTTGGCTTTGAAAGATTCTGCTCTGCAGACAAGTGGGGATGAGACTTTCATTGAAATTCGAGACCAGGTGGATATGTTGCTAAACCAGCATGATACAGTATTCTGTGCACTTAGGGAGTACGTGGCACCATGGAATAGTCCCAGTTCAAAGATTAGATCAGGAAGAAAAGGTTTGATTGTTCCCCTATTCTTGCTACAGTTTTCATTTTTCTTTTTCAAGGCTTTAATGGGCAAAAAAATAAGAATTGCAAGGAAGAATGCCAAATGATCCATTCAAAAGAGGGAAAAGGGAAGTTTCCAGATCAGATACAGCCAAAGAGTGATGAAACAAAGAAATCACAAAG
>NW_015425394.1:0-1288 GCF_001527695.2 Protobothrops mucrosquamatus | reverse complement strand
CTTTGGAGAAGGCAGGTGGGACATGGTGTCTATTTACACTTTGCAGAAGCTCGCGGGGGTGGGGGGAGGAGGATGCGCATGGTTGTGCTTTGGAGAAGGCAGGTGGGACATGGCATCCATTTACACTTTGCAGAAGCTCGCGAGGGGTGGGGGGAGGAGGATGCGCATGGTTGTGCTTTGGAGAAGGCAGGTGGGACATGGCGTCCATTTACACTTTGCAGAAGCTCGCGGGGGTGGCAGGGGGAAGAGGATGTGCGTGGGTGGGCTTTGGAGAAGGCAGGTGGGACGTGGAATCCATTTGTGTTTTGCAGAGGCTCGCGGGGGGGCGAGGGGAGGAAGATGTGTGTAGTTGCGCTTAGGAAAAGGCAGGTCCAACATGGCATCCGTTTGTGCTTTGGAGAAGCTCGCGGGGGGGCAGGGTAGGAGGAAGCACGTGGTTGCTCTTTGGAGAAGGCAGGTGGGACGTGGCGTCCATTTGCGCTTTGCATAGCTTGTGGGGGTGCGGGGAAAGGAGGATACGCATGGTTGTACTTTGGAGAAGTCAGGTGGGACTTGACGTCTATTTGCGCTTTGGAGAAGCTCACAGGGGGCGGGGGGAGGAGGATGCACGTGGTTCTTTGGAGAAGGCAGGTGGGACGTGGCGTCCGTTTGCACTTTGCATTAGCTTGCGGAGGGGATGGGGGAGGAGGACACACGTGGTTGCGCTTTGGAGAAGGCAGGTGGGACGTGGTGTCCGTTTGTGCTTTGTATAAGCTGGCGGGGGGGGGGCGGGGAGAAGAGTACGTGCGTGGTTGCGCTTTGGAGAAGGCAGGTGGGACATGGCATCCATTAACGCTTTGCAGAAGCTCGCGGGGAGAGGGGACTCGTGGTGCTTTGGAGAAGGTAGGTGGGACGTGATGTCCGTTTGCGCTTTGCAGAAGCTAGCAGAGGGGCAGGGGGAGGAGGACCTGTGTGGTTGCACTTTGGAGAAGTCAGGTGGGACATGGCGTCCATTCGCATTTTGGAGGAGCTCGCAGGCGGCGGGGGGAGGAGTATTCGCATGGTTGTAGTTTGGAGAAAGCAGGTGGGACGTGGCATCCGTTTGCGCTTTGCATAAGCTTGCAGGGGGTGGGGGGAGGAGGAGACGCATGGTTCTGCTTTGGACAAGGCAGGTGGGACGGTGTCCATTCGCACTTTGCAGAAGCTCTCGGGGGGGCGAGGGAGGAGGACGTGCATGGTTGCGATTTGGAGAAGGCAGGTGGGACATGGAATCTATTTGTGCTTTTCAGAAGCTCATGGGGGGGAGGGG
>NW_015425393.1:0-1288 GCF_001527695.2 Protobothrops mucrosquamatus | reverse complement strand
AAGTAAGGAGATAAAGTGAGATTCTATCCTGTCACCTGGAATCCGTTAGGATGGTGAAATACAGGTACAGGTTTAGTCTTAATCTCAGTAAATTTAGAAGCCAACTGATGGAGAACCCAACTGATTCCATTATTCTGTGCTCAGTGCCTTTGAGCTTGCAGATCCTGTTCAAAGATAGGATGATAAATTTGATCAAGAGAGCCTTGTGCAATGAGGATACTATACATGGTCATTCATCCGTTGATCACCTCTCAATTATTATAATGCATTCTGCCTGAGGCTGCCTTTGAAGACTACTCAGAAACTTCTGCTGGTCTAGAATGAATGCTTCAAATAGTTACAGGAGTAAGTTGATTTGCCAATATGATACCACTACTTTGAGACATGTATTCATTGCCATTGGCTTCCATATGAAATTCAAGGTGCTAGTGGTTATCTTTGAAATTCTATAGAAGTCCTGACCTAGACAATCTATTCCAAGTGGCATTTGTCTACGTGATATGATCAGAAATAATGGACTTACTCCATATTCTCATCTTTCAGGATTCCTGCTATCAATGATTGTGGATGCAGACTTTTTTGGTCATGGCTCTATATGGAGCAAGATAATTCTGTCAGCCTTACTAGGTAGACTAGACAGGAAACAAACAGATGAGTTAATTTTACTTTATTTTAAAGCTACATTACCTGAATCTTGCAAGTCTAAAAGTACAAATGTCTTCCCATCTTGTTTACACTAACTAGGGAGAGTGTTTTCTGACTTTCTTGCCTTGCCTGCTATCCAGTTCTGTGCTAGGTTGTCCCTTATCTGACTGTTCCTTAGGCAGTGTCTCTTGGCACCATATCCTAAAGTCTTACCCACATATTATTACCCCTCCAGAGGTTATAATCATCCTAATTTTACTAACATCTCATAAAATCTTCAAGATCTGGCTTTTCCAAAATGCTTTTGGGGGATGACTTGAAGTTTTGATCTCTCCTATAGAATGATGCTTGTGTTAACTGCTATTGGTTTCCTTAGTGATTTTTTGATTTGATTTTTGATTTTATTAGATTTCTACCCCGCCCTTCTCCTTGCGGACTCAGGGTGGCTTACAGCCCGTTAAAAACAAGTAAACAAATACAAAAAACATACCACATTTTAAAATCAATTAAAATAAAATATTGCAATAGGCCAATTAGTATCCTTTAAAACCAATAGAAAACTAATTAAAAGTAATACTTAGGCCAGTCCTGCCTGCTTAAAAAGCCACGTCTTGAGGGCGCGGCGGAAGGAGGGGAGATCCGG
>NW_015425392.1:0-1288 GCF_001527695.2 Protobothrops mucrosquamatus | reverse complement strand
ATTTATGGAGACAAGCTGTTCCACTGGTTAATTGTCCTCACTGTCAGGAAGTTTCTCCTTAATTCCAGGTTGCTTCTCTCTTTGATCAGTTTCCAACCATTATTTCTTGTTCTGACCTCTGGTGCTTTGGTGAATAACGTGACCCATTCTTCTTTGTGGCAGCCCCTCAAATACTAGAATACTGCTATCATGTCTCCCCATTTCTTCTTTTTTTTAGATTAGCCAAACCCAAGTCCTGCAGCCGTTCTTTATCAGGCCTTTGATCATCTTAGTTGCTCTTCTCTGGATTTTTTTCCAAAACTGTAGGCTCAGAAAATGTATCAGCCATTATAGTTGTTTTACATACGTTAAAAATCATCCTTGTTAAATGCTGTTTTAAATTAGGACAACATTTTAAAACAGTGAAACAAACTTTGCTTCCAAAGATATGTGGAAATCATTTACAGTTTTCTGCTGGATGATACAGGGAAAATACAGGAAAAAGTGTTGGAATCTCTTTTGTGTGTGCTGAAAATGTGCTTGAATCTCTTTCTGCGTAGGACTAGTACTAAACTTAGGCTTTTTTTTATAAAAAAATCAAGTTCTGTTTCTCTTTTACCTTTCAACAATAGTAGAAACATGAGATGATGTTTCATGCTTATGTAGCGCTGCCTCTTTAGAGGCCGCCAATGCCCAGGCCCTCCCAGCCACAACCCCCCTTGTCCAGCCTTGCGGTAATGTTCTTTAGAGATCGGTGAGATGTCTTACAACCGGAACTCATGCAGCATTGATGGGTGGCAGGCTCCTCTTGTTGAAGCAGGACTTTCAGGCACGAACTTAACCGGTCACAATGGTTGATGCCCCGAAGATGTATATAACAGCTCAGGGCTGCTTTAACAGCAGGAGTAACAAGCCCCTGAGCAATCGTTCAGAGTCCGATGAAATGGGGGGGGCTTCAACTGGTCCAGAATGCGGCCGCGCGGGCGGTGTTGGGAGCGACGCGTCGCTCCCATGTAACCGCCGCTGCTGCGCGAGCTGCACTGGTTGCCAGTGGCCTTCCGGGTATGCTTTAAGGTGTTAGTTACCACCTTTAAAGCGCTCCATGGCATAGGGCCTGGATATCTCCGAGACCGCCTTCTGCCACAGATTCCCTCCCACAGACCGGTACGCTCCCACAGAGCGGGCCTCCTCAGGGTGCCGTCGGCCAAGCAATGTCGGCTGGCGACCCCCAGGGGGAGGGCCTTCTCTGTGGGTGCCCCCACCCTCTGGAACGAACTACCCCCCGAGATCCGGACGATTCCGGATCTCC
>NW_015425391.1:0-1288 GCF_001527695.2 Protobothrops mucrosquamatus | reverse complement strand
ATTTGGCTAACCTCAAGATGTTCCTCAATAAAAGAAGACAATTATACAAAACTGATATTAAAAATGAAACAAGATCTTGAGACTTGGGGGAACCTCCAATTATCACTATTAGGCAGAATCGCATTGATTAAAATGAATATCCTACCAAGATTATTGTATTTATTTCAAACAATCCCAATAAAATTAGAGAATTTTTTTTAAAAGAATTGGATAAAATAATAAATAAATTTATTTGGGCGGGCAAAAAACCTAGGATAAATATTAAAACATTACAAGATAGTAAGAGTAGAGGGGGTCTTGGACTCCCTAAATGGGAAACCTATTATTATGCGGCAGGATTGTTATGGATCAAAGATTGGATAAACTTGGATAATGAAAGGATATTAATGATTGAAGGGACATGATCTACAGGCGGGTTGGCATGCATTTTTATGGGCGAACCAGAAGAAAACATCAACATATTTCCAGCAGCATCAGATAAGAGGAGCATTGATCGGGATATGGGAAAAAATAAAAAAAAGACACTATGGGAAAATTCCAAATTGGTTCTCACCGATGGAGGCAGTGATTCATCCCAATACATTAGAGAGAAAAAAGATGTTTAGGTATAAAGAATTACTGGATAACCGAGGAAATCTCAAGTCAAGAGAAGAATTGGAGGAACAAAGAATACTCATAGATTGGTGGCCGTATTTACAAATTCACTCTAGGCATAACAGGGATAGGCAAGAACATGGAATTAGTCAGACCCCACACCAACTTGATAAAATTCTAATAAGTAAGGAAGGAAAACTATCAAAAATTTATAAATACCTATTAGAGATAGAGTTAGAAGAAGAAATAGTAAAGGGGCCAATGATAGCGTGGGCACGAAATGTGGGGCGAAATATAAATTTAGAGGAATGGGAAAGATTATGGAACAGAAATTGCAAATTGACGCTATCAACTGCATATAGAGAGAATCAATATAAAATGATTTACAGATGGCATTTAACAGCGGCGAGATTGGCCAAAATGTATAAAAACATAGACACGAAGTGTTGGAAATGTAAAATTAAAGAAGGAACATTTTATCACATGTGGTGGCTATGCCCCAAAGTAAAAAATTATTGGGAACGGATAAGAGATTGGATACAGGAGATAACTGAGATACAAATGGATTTCAAACCAGAAATATTTCTTTTGGGCATAATAAATTTAAAGATGGAAAAACAACTCCAACACATCATTATACACATATTGACTGCAGCTCGTATAGCATATGCGCAATGTTGGAAGAGTGAAAATA
>NW_015425390.1:0-1288 GCF_001527695.2 Protobothrops mucrosquamatus | reverse complement strand
TGTGCAGATATAGAGATTGTCTGGTTTGCCGACTCTAGAACACGCAACATATAATTGTCCATGTGAGAAGCAATCCGTGTCTAGATCTAAACCGCACAATTCTAAAGATTGGCCCTGAGCTTTGTTGATGGTGATTGCAAACGCCAATCGAATTGGGAATTGCAATCTCTTAAATTGAAATGGCATATCCGTTGGAATCTTGTGTTGCTTTTATGTCCAACAGATGGCGCTGTTTTTCAAAAAAAAGCATATTTTTACCTGTCACAGGTGTGACATCTATATAATAGTAGGTATATAAAAACACGCGGGTATTCGAATGCAGTTGTGTCAAAATTTCAAAGCAATCGGTGAAGAACTTTCGGAGATTTAAGATTTAAGACTAGAAGTTCCCCCACCACCCACATCCATTATGCCGTTCATTTTAAGTTCCCAGTTTCGACAGGCTTACACTTCTAGCCTGCTAAATTGCCTGAGGGAACAATTTCAGCTTGACCTCGTTTACCTAGCAGCTTTTAAAGCAGTGGTTCTCAACCTGTGGGTCGGGACCCCATTTGGGGTCGATTGACCATTTCATGGGGGTCGCCAAGCAAGGCTGTCCGCCATTTTTTTTGTCCATTTTTTTTTGTCCGCCATTTTTTCCCCACTTTTCCGGCGGGTGCCTTACCTCCCTTGGGCTGGGCCAGCTAGTGGTCAGCCTGCTCCGTCTCTGCCGCTTGCCAGCTACGCCTCGGCCGGCACAGGGGGCAGAAACACGCATGCGCAGCGCTCCCGGGCAGGGAAAGTCCTCGACTTACGACTGGTTTAGTCCTCGACTTACGACCGGTTTAGTCCTCGACTTACGACCGGTTGGGGTCGCGGCATTAAAAAGGTTGAGAACCACTGTTTTAAAGGACCTTTCACAATTTCATGGGCGCAAAAATGTCTTGGTGTCTTGTCTTGATGGGACAGTTCAGGCATCCTACTATTATAATACAGTAAATACAACACACAATTATATATATGTTATGCCTATATTATATAAAATGATTTTATTTGGAATCACTCTTTTGCCTAAAGAAGAGGCATCCAAGAGGAGAGAGCGGTTAGAGGAAAAGTGGGGGGGGGAATCCTTTCCCGTTCGTTTTAAAATACAAGACGACGTGGTTTCAAGACGCTTCTCTAGAGTCGCCCTACTTCAGACCCGGGTAAAAATGACAAAAAAATTATATATGAAGAAATAGGTGAAAAAAAAAATCTATGGCCAAGCTACAGCAGATGCCCGTTCGTATAGTGCAGGGGTAGGCAACCT
>NW_015425389.1:0-1288 GCF_001527695.2 Protobothrops mucrosquamatus | reverse complement strand
CTTTGCAGAGAAAACTCTTGCTTCCCGTATCTCTCCAATCCTCAGGATGAACTCAGATAACATTATTTTAAAGGCAAACAGAACTTGGTTATATTTTATTTCTATAACAAGAAATACATTTTTCTACTCATTCGAGGTATCCAGTATTAAGGAAAAGCTAAAATTGTACGTTTTCACAGGGTTTGAACTTGTTGCTGTACGCTATTATCCGATTTTATCAGGAGCTTCTCTGAAGACTCTTTGAAAAATGACCTTGATGCTCTCCCTGGGTTTAGACTGTTTCTTTCTCCCCACCAGAAAATAGATCACTGGGTTAATGCTGCTGTTTAGAGAAGCACTGGGACATAAGTAGAAATCCAGTTCATTAGCATCAAATAAATTCTCCATCTTAAGAAAATGAGTAATGAACACGTAGATATATAATGGAAGATTAAGAATAAGGAAACAGAGAAGAGTAATTAGGATCATCACTAAAAGTCTTCCACGTTTCATCTGTTTGGATTTAAGGCATAGTTTGATGAATAGGATCACAGTAGAGGTTGTGATCAGAGGAAGGCAAAGCACAGCAGTCACAACCAAATGGAGATTCCAAAACAAATATTGCATAATGTAATGAATTCCCATCAGGAGGGAAGAGAAGATCCAGAGGAAGGCGCAGACAGCAGGGGACAAATATTTTGGCCGGGAACAGCGATGCCAAATTGGGAAGAGGACAGCCACACACCGGTCAATGCTGATGGCCGTCAGAAGAAATAGACCGTTGATATACGTAATGTTGGTGAGAGAAAAGACAATGTCCCAGGGAATTCCTGGATGTAAAATATTTATGTATACATTTGTGCAATGTATAGCCATAGATAGAAGGAACCCAAAGTCAGCGATAGCTAAATGAAGAATCAACACGGTGAAAGGGGTTCTCTTAATTTGGAAGCCAAGTAGCCAAATAACAATTCCATTTAAGGGGAGTCCAATGCAGCAGGTGATCAATAAGATAGAGAAAAAGATACTGTCAATATAGTGGGATATAATTTGGTCTTCGTGGAAAATTCTGGTAGTATTATTGTCCAAATAATCTGTTGTAGCATCCAGGTTTGCTAGGCTGAAATTCATCAAGAGATGCTTTTGCAATGCTTCAATAATCTCTTCTTTTAGAGTGGAAATTTCTCTTTGGAAAAAAAAGAAGAGCAGATTGGATTAAACAATTCATCAATAATTGTCATATCTTCATATCTAAACACTTTTGTGTTAGAGGCTGAGCCAACCTTTTGATTGTAAGAAAACATATACT
>NW_015425388.1:0-1288 GCF_001527695.2 Protobothrops mucrosquamatus | reverse complement strand
GAAGTCCACAAGTCATGAAGGGGCCAAAGTTTCCCTCATGCTGGCTCAGGAATTCTGGGAGTTGAAGTCCACCAGTCATGAAGGGGCCAAAGTTTCCCTCATGCTGGCTCAGGAATTCTGGGAGTTGAAGTCCACCAGTCATAAAAGAGCCAAGGTTGCCTACCCCTGGTATAGGGCCTCATGCTTGAGCAGGGCATTGGACTAGAAGATCTCCAAGGTCCCTTCCAGCTCTATTCAGCTTGATCTGAGTCAACCTTCAGCCGGTCAGGATCGAATTCCCGGCCCTGGGCAGAGTCAGCCAGCAATAGGCATTCTAGCCACTGCACCACAACGGCTGAAGCAAGCGTAAGACTTACCGTTTCTCGGATGAGAAGCACAACCGGGTCTTTGTCCAACAGAGTAGCGGTCTGCTTGGGAAGCTCACCGGAGCTGGTGTCCAGTGACCCTTGGGCTGGAAACGCCGGACCGGCCTGCTCGTTCATTACAGCCTGCTGGCCTCCATTTTCCTCTGGGGGATGAGCTAGCTGAGGGGAAGCAGGGCCTGGGATTCCATCTTGCTGAGCTTCGGGCCTGGGGAAAGCCGGCCCGGGGATCTCTCCTTGGTATACCCTCGGCAAAGGTCCCAGTTCTCTTTCCAGGGAGGCCGCCCGAGAAGAAAGCAAATTGACCACCGCCCGTGCCTCCTTCTTCGCTGCCTGGAAGTACGGATGATCCAGCCGCATGTTCTCCTTAACGCAATGGACGACCCCTCCGGGGTTGGGCGCTAGCCGTGGCTCAAGCGTCCGATCTCCCTCCTCTGGGTTCTCCTGATTGGTCCCCACTTCCTCCAAATTAATGACCTCTGGGGCAACCTCTCTCTTCTGAACCGTGCTGGGCCCAGCCTCTGTCCCTCGGAGTCCCCTGGGGTCAACGGGCTCCGGAGAATCGGGTAACTCCAAGACCTCGGTCTGGGTCGGTCTGCTCAGTCCCACCCTCCCTGTCTTCAGGTAGTTCCGTCGGGTCGCCAGCACCCGGGTAGAAACCGGGGTCTTGGTCTTCTGCTCCCTGTGAGGAAGGGCCACCACGTCACCGTTAGATCCTCCTTCCCCCGTCTTGTTAAGGACTTGCCACGGAGCGGCGGGCTTGATCACGTTGGGCCGCAGGGACTTCTTGGTGGCTGTCTTTACAAGGAGGCAGAGAGGGGTTAGAGATTCGTAATTCAAACTGGCATTTAAAGAAGGCAGGGGAAATACTGTGCTTGGGACATTCCTCAAACCCTGCACCTGGTTTTACACACCAGACAAATTTG
>NW_015425387.1:0-1288 GCF_001527695.2 Protobothrops mucrosquamatus | reverse complement strand
GTGAGCTCAGCATTCCTGATGGTATGGAAAATTACCAGACAGTTGAACATTGACACAGAGATAAAAATAGTGAATTGGCTACTAAGCAAAGCAAAAACAGGATATGGGTGAAATATGGCTGAAGCAGTCAAGGACAGTGAGAGAGAGCATTATCTCCAGACTCAGCAATTTCTGGAATGCCTTTTGACCTTCCACCTCAAGCGAGCTGGGGAATCAGCAAAAGAATACGTTGCGGCCTTGAGAAGAGCAGCTATACAGTGTGATTTCAAGGACTTAGAGGAAAGACTGCGTGATCGTTTTGTGTGCGGACTGAGGAACACAGATTTACAGCAGAGACTGTTCACCAGGGAAGATGTCTCTTTCCAAGATGCTCTGCGAGAGGTTTCAGCAGAAGAAGCTGCAGGTGGGGCGGTCAAGAACATGCGGCCTAAGCAAAGCGCTCCAGAGACCGCCACCATCCACAAGGAAGACGTGCGAGAGGATTCGGAAGAAGATCCTGAAGAAGAGGTGGACAAGCTTTACCAAGCAGCTGGGAGGAGGTCCAAAGATCGTCTGGACAAGGGCCCAGCTGAGCTTCATTGCCTCGGATGCGGTGGATGCCACAAGCGAGCGGAATGTCGGTTCCGTTCCGCCATTTGCCGAGCGTGCGGAAAGAAAGGCCACATTGCTGCGGTCTGCCTGGGTCGACAGAAGGTACAACCGAAGGAAGAATTGAATCTGAAAGGTACCAGGGTGCCCAGTCAAAACAGGGTGGGGTTCTGTGCAACACGCCAGAACATTTTAAGAATAGGCACACACAAACCCCTTAAAAAGAAACTATCTCTTAAAGTGAAATTGCAGGGAGTTCCATTGTCGATGGAACTTGACTCGGGGTCTGCCCTATCCATAATTTCCCTCAACACATTTCACAAAATCTGCAGCAGCAGTGGTCAGCGAGTTTCGTTAAGGCCTTCTAATGTAATCCTTACGGATTTCCAAAATTCTCAAGTGTGCGTTAAGGGGGAGGCCACCCTTAAGGTACAGTATAAGAATTTTGCAGGCCCCCTAGACGTGTTGGTTGTTGGGGGTGAGCGAACGAGTCTCATTGAGCTCGATTGGTTTGAGGCCTTGGGAATACAAGTAACAGGGCTACATAAGTTGCAAACAGAGACCCTTGCAGACGTATGCAAGGAGTTTGCAGATGTGTTCAGTTCTGAACTAGGGTCCTACACAGGACCTCCAGTCTCACTAAAGCTAGATCCAACGGTACAGCCCATCAGGGTTAAACCTAGGAGAGTACCATTTGCTC
>NW_015425386.1:0-1288 GCF_001527695.2 Protobothrops mucrosquamatus | reverse complement strand
TCTTAAAACATGATGGGACCACTGCCTACTGCAATGAGAGATTGAAAATATCTTTAAGAACACAAGCCAGCTCATCTGCACATTCCCTAAGAACCCACCCAGGGATATTATCTGGGCTTGCTGCCTTCTGAATGTTAACTTTCCGCAGTGTTTTCCGGACAGAGGTGACATCAAAACCAAGCACTTGCTTGTCGGGATTGGGCACAGCTTTCCTAGCAGGGGTGCTATTTGATTCCTCCAATCTACCAAAAAATGTATTCAGCTCATTTAGGAAGTCTGTGTTGTCCTTGCATCTCGATGGAGCCACCTTATAATCTGTAATGGCCTGGATTCCTTGCCACATGCACCTGGTGTTTGTTGGGTACTGAAAAAAGTTCTGAATTTTCTGACAATGGGCTTTCTTTGCACCTTTTATGGCACTTTTTAAATTAGCTCTGGCTGTTCTACAGTAAGTGCCAGCATATCGCTGGATTTAAAAGCCACATTCCATGCTTTCAGCATCTTGTGGACCTCGTAAGTCAGCCATGGTTTTTCATTCGCCCTCACAACAATTCTTTTAAGGACACAGACATCCTCTATGTACTTTTGAATATATGCAGTGTCAATGCTGCTAATATTGTATATTCTTGCTTTGACAAAATATGCTGAACTGTCTGGTACTTTTAGAGTTAATTCAGAGGAGAGTGAGGGAGGAGGGAAAAGCCCGCGAAAGAAGACGGAAGGGAACCTTTGCCCTTCAAACTAATTGGAGAACGTAAATCATGACAGCAAAATAAGGGGAGGGAAATGCTAGCAAAATAACTGCTCGGTGGGTGGGGATCTCAGATCTTAGCATTCCTTTCATCATGCCTGTGCTGACATTTTGTCACATAAATAAAAAGACTTTTTTAGGATAAAATGCCTGGAAGTTCTTTGAAGTGTTTCATTAGTCGGAACCATGACATGCAGACACCGTGGTGCATACTCCTCAACATTTATATGTTGGTTATCAGTTGCTGCTTCATTAAACATGCCCCAATCCGTGCACAAGCAGTCTTGTAATGCTTCTATATCTCCCTCTACCCAAACCCTCACCTGCTTAACTGTAGGTTTCACTCTGAGTAATAAAGGTTTATATGCTGGAATAAGCATCACTGAGAGATGGTCAGAGGGGGCCAGGTGAGGGCGGGGGATAGCTTTGAATGCATTCTTGATGTTACAATAAGCAAGATCCAGTGTATTTTCCCCTCTGGTTGCAAAGTCTACATATTGATGGAAATGGGGAAGAGTAGCTTTCAAATCAACTTGA
>NW_015425385.1:0-1288 GCF_001527695.2 Protobothrops mucrosquamatus | reverse complement strand
ACCACTTGGTGTCCTTCAAGGGTAATTTTTATTTATAGAACAAAGTGTAGTTTTATTCCACTCTATTCAAGCTTTCTCGTTCTTTTTGTAATCATGATTGCTCAATCATTGCAATTCAGCATTTGCACAAAAATACAGGGAAAAATAGCATGAGACTATAAATTAGCGGTAGTAAATAATCTAATGATGATGATAACATAGCAACAGAGAATCACTGCTCACAATGAGTGATCCAGCTTGCTATTCTATTTACAATTTGAGAATGTTTTCAACATATAGACTCTTAGATCAAAAGCAGGCTGTGTTTGATGCCACTTAAAATTGTGTGTGTTTCATGTGTAGGTCCATATGTATCAGAAGGGAGAGCAATTAATGCAAATGATCAAAAACAGGTCATCCCATGGCTGGGAATATTTATATTTTTGTGAATTATGGTAACCTCCCAAATAAACCAGATAGAAAACACGACTAGACAAGCTAAATCTACTTTATTGTAAGGCTACATTAACAGAATCTTGCAAGTCTGAAGGCACAATCTCTACTTTTAGCTACTTGATCCATTAGGGTGGGTCTTTTCTAAGTGTATTTCTCTGACTGTTAAGCTACTGGGGGGGGGGGGTCCTGCCTCTCTCTCGCTCTCTCTGATTGTTTCATAGGCCACATCTCTTCGTCTCATTCCTCAAGGTGATCTACACATTCCATTACACCTATGAGCTTGTCATTTGGAAAGCTGATAGCCCAGGTTCGAGACCCGAGTGTTGTGGGATGAGGCGAACTCCCGTTACTTGCCCCAGCTCCTGCCAACCCAGCAGTTTGAAAGCATGCAAATGTGAGTAGATAAATAGGTATCACTTTGGTGGGAAGGTAACAATGTTCCCTGCACCATGGCATATAGTCATACTGGCCACATGACCAAATGTCTTCGGACAACACTAGCTCCCTCAGCTAAGAAACGGATATGAGCATCGTCCCCTAGAGTTGGACATGACTGAACAGGAGAACCTTTACTTTTATCTTATTGACCTGAACCTCATTCCTGAAGCAGACTGGTTAAATCGCCCTAAGATTAGATGTTCCTTTAAATAATATTAGTTGTGTAAAGCTTCTTCTTCTTCTTCTTCTTCTTCTTCTTCTTCTTCTTCTTCTTCTTCTTCTTCTTCTTCTTCTTCTTCTTCTTCTTCTTCTTCTTCTTCTTCTTCTTCTTCTTCTTCTTCTTCTTCTTCTTCTTCTTCTTCTTCTTCTTCTTCTTCTTCTTCTTCTTCTTCTTCTTCTTCTTCTTCTTCTTCTT
>NW_015425384.1:0-1288 GCF_001527695.2 Protobothrops mucrosquamatus | reverse complement strand
TATTGCCATCTGTAGTCATAATGTTTGAGTTGGGCAGTCATATAAATTGTATTTAAAAGATAAATAAATAGAATTGAAGCAGTTTTTCCTGAATCTGGATTAAGTAAGACCCAAGATTTTCTGGACCACTTTGTATTACCGTGACAGAAATTAAAAGCTTTTGGTCATAGGAGTTTACAATTGCTATGCTTTTTTCTAAATTTTTTTTTTAAAAAAACAAACACACATTTTAAAATTATGTCATTTAATTTGTGTTCTATGTGTATTTTAAAAATTCTCAAAACACATAAAACATAAGAATGAATCATAGTGCAAGCCGGCTTACATTTAGAAACTTATTTTTGCAAGATAATGTTGATTAACCCGTTTTTCAATTATCTTTCAGCAAGGGGAGACTCATTTTGAAGTCATAGCACATCATGATATGTACTGTTCCTTAAGAATGTCAGACAAAGGTAAATGTAGAAAAAAATAATGTTTTAATCTGTTATCTTATATCAAATAAATATATAACAACTAGCATTCATTTCTTTGCAACACTATTTATTCTTTATAGATCTTAGCAATATTCTGTCCTCGCTGCTTAATATTTTGTAGTACAGAGGTTTAGATTTTGGGTTTTTTTTTTTTTACAAGAATAAGAAAATAGGGCAAGGCAGTGCATCGGAGGAAAGATAAGTCAGATGCTCCAGCATAAGAAAGAGAAATAATAACAAGGGGAGTTTCTTTGTATATATCACATGTATTAGATAAAATTTGTTGTTTAATTTTTTAAAAAGTATAGATTCTTTGGTACTTTCCTAAAATGAGATGATGGTCAGAGAAGTATTAATAAAAATAAACATTGTATAACAGTATAACTGAGTATTATTTTCATTTTAGCAAATCTTCTTTGGGAAAGAAGTCTTTCTCTTGACAGCTCGACATGGAATGTGGATTCTGATCTTGCATATGAACTCCATGAAAAATGGCAAAAAATTAAACAGAGTGAAATTTGCAGGTTTGCATAATAAATACATACATACATACATATACATACACACACACACACACACACACACACACACACACACACACACACACACACACATATATATATATATATATATATATGAGTCTTTGGTCATTCGGGTTTTCTCCCGTGTAAGATTAGAAGTATCATAGCGACGTTTCGATGAAATCACATTCATCATCATCAGGCTTGTGCTTTTAGCTTTGTGCTTCTCAGAATAATATGAAATGTCTGCTGTTTCTTTCTTTTAACTGCCAGTGGGGTTTGAACTGAGGG
>NW_015425383.1:0-1288 GCF_001527695.2 Protobothrops mucrosquamatus | reverse complement strand
AAGCGGAGGACCGTAAGTCCGAACTCGCTTATCGTAAGTCCCATCAGGCGGCGGCCTGGGCGATTAGAGCGGCTTCCTCCGCTTCATTCTTTAATAGATCCGCCCATCGCTGGCTCAAACAGCTTCAGGCCCGGACTCCAGCTGATGATGTCCGCTCTCACCAGGACCTTAGTAAAATGATAGCGGCCATGGAATATGCGTCTGATGCATCTCTCCAAGCCACCAGGTTTGCCTCCAAGGCTATGGCCTCCAGCATCACTGGGCGGCGTATGCTTTGGCTGAAGCATTGGCGTGCCGACGTCAAGTCAAAGTGGCACCTGTCATCGGCCCCATATCAAGGAGGCAAACTGTTTGGTGGGGCCTTAGAACCGTACCTTACTGAAAATAAGGACAAGCGCAAGGTCCTCAACCACCTTCTGAACAAGTCGGAGAAACGTAAGTCCTTTTATCCCCGCAAACAGTCCTTTCGGCCTAACAACAGGTACACTTATAACCAGTCCTTCCAGCCTTTTCGCCCCTTTCCGGCCAGGCAGGACAGACAATACGATGCACAATCGGCTAGACCCAGACAACAATTTCAGGGTAAGCGGCCCTTTCGGGGGAGCGGCCGTCCATTCCGGCGTTCCAAGTGACTCCCTGGGGGTTCTTCCCATAGGGGGCAGACTATCTCTCTTTGCCCACCAATGGGAGGCTACCAGCACGGACTCATGGGTGCTCAACACCATACGCAACGGCCTCTATCTGGAGTTCATCTCCGATCCCCCGAATCACTTTATCTCGTGCCCTTACCCTCGAAATCGAATAAAGAGGAAGTTGATGGGCGACGCCGTCCAACACCTTCTGGATATACAGGCCATAGAACCGGTTCCGGTGGACCAGAGAGGTCGGGGATTTTACTCCATCCTCTTTGTCGTGCCCAAGACGTCGGGGGGATGGAGGGCCATCTTGGATCTCAAGGGTTTAAATTACCATCTTGTTTACCGCAAGTTCAAGATGCAGACGCTCCAATCCATCTTGGGAAGCGTAAGAAGAGGAGACTTCCTGACGTCCATCGACCTCACGGAAGCGTACCTTCATATCCCCATCTCTCTCGCCCACCGACGGTTTCTAAGGTTTGCTTACAAAGGTCAACATTACCAATACAGAGCCCTGCCTTTTGGCCTTTCATCGGCTCCCAGGGTGTTTACCAAGATCCTAGCGGTCCTGGCAGCTCACTTGCGGATGGTTCCGGTCAGGGTCCAATGTTACTTGGACGACATCCTGATCCAGTCATCTTCCATCCGGTCCG
>NW_015425382.1:0-1288 GCF_001527695.2 Protobothrops mucrosquamatus | reverse complement strand
CCTCCCTCCTTCCTTCCTCCCTCCCTCCCTCCCTCCCTCCCTCCCTTCGGACTTAGCAATAGCCCTTAGACTTAGACACCGCTTCGCGGTGCTTCACAGCCCTCTCTAAGCGGTTTACAGAGTCAGCCTGTTGCTCCCCCCCCCAACAATCTGGGTCCTCCTTTTACCCACTTCGGAAGGATGGAAGGCTGAGTCAACCTTGAGCCGGTCACGATCGAACTGCCGAAGGGCCGGCAGTGGGCAGCCAACAGAACCAGCCTGCGGTACTGCCTTCTAACCAGTGCGCCCCCTTGCAAAGTCGAGGATTACCTGTGCGCCTAACTAACCTCTATTCCCCCTTTTTTTTCTCCTGACCGGGTGCAGGTGGCCGCCCTGAACAAGTACGACCCGCCTCAAGAAGTGATGGCTGCCCAGGACCACATGAGCCACGTCATGTACAGCATGATGCAACCTCAGCACGTCTTCAACAGGTGCCCCGGTTCTTCCTCCTCTTCCTCTCGTGACGTGGCCTTCTTCGGCCTTTCCTCCGCTCTTCTCCTCGGTCCAAACTCGGTTGTGTCCTAGGACGCACCCAGGCGGTATGGGATGAGGGCCAGATCGTGGTTAGCCGAGCAGATGGATCCGATGGTGTTAGTCCGCCCCTCGCCGTTCGGAAGCAACTCTTCCCATCTCTTCCTTCCCTCGACACGATCTGTCGGAGCAGATGGTCCCTCACGCCCAAATGGAGAGATGCAAAGAACTCTTTCACAGGATCCCCCTGGATCCTATAAAATCTCCCCTGGGCGTGATGAGAACATGCAGCTATGGTGGCTTCACGCTGTCTTCAACTTTCTTCCTCTGGAGTAATGAAAAGGGTTAGCAGCGCCCTCTCAAGTCTCTACGTCAGGGGTCTTCCAACTTGGCCCTTTCATGACTTGTGGACTTCAGCTCCCAGAATTCCTCAGCCAGCCTCCATTTTGTTTGTTAGATTTAAGCCAGGGTCTTGGCCCTTTTATGACTTGTGGACTTCAACTTGGCCCTTTCATGACTTGTGGACTTCAACTCCCAGAATTCCTCAGCCAGCCTCCATTTTGTTTGTTAGATTTAAGATAGGGGTCTTCAAACCTGGCCCTTTGATGACTTGTGGACTTCAGCTCCCAGAATTCCTCAGCCGGCCTCCATTTTGTTTGTTAGATTTAAGACAGGGGTCTTCAAACCTGGCCCTTTGATGACTTGTGAGCTTCAACTCCCAGAATTCCTCAGCCAGCCTCCATTTTGTTTGTTAGATTTAAGACAGGGGTCTTCAAAC
>NW_015425381.1:0-1288 GCF_001527695.2 Protobothrops mucrosquamatus | reverse complement strand
CCCCCTCTCTCACCTCTCTCTCCTCTCCTGCTCTCTCCCTCCCCTTCCCTTCCCTGCCTCTCCTCCTCCTCCCCTCCCTTCTCCTCACCTATGTTCTCTCCCTTCCCCTCTTCTCCCTTTCCTCTCCCCCTCCCTTTCCCCTCTCCTCCCTCTCCTTTTCTCTTCCCCTCCCTCCATCCCTCCCTCTCTCTTCCCACTCTCCCCTCCACTTCCCCTCTCCTCCCTCTCTCCCGTCCCTTCCCCTCGGCTCTCCTTTCTCCCTCCCTCCTCTCCTCTCTCCTCTTCCCATGCCTAGAGGAATTTTTTGGGAAACCACTACCCAGGGGGCACAAAAACCTTGGAACGGCCGGCTTGGGCTGCCAGGGGGAAAGGGGCCACTCACAGCGATCTTTTCTCTCCCCGGCTGCAGGGCAACTGGCCTCGGCGTTGCATGAAGTAGAAGAAGCCCACGATCAGGAGCAGGAGAAGGACGCAGACGCACACCGCAATCACCGCCACCGTGCTTCCGGTCTGACCCTGTTCCTCCTCCGCTGTTGGGGAGAGAAAAAGGGGGCCTCCGTGAAAACCAGAGAAGATTTGGGGCCAGATCCGGTCCTCAGCTGAGGGCAGAAGAATGCAAGAAGCATAACCAGAGCCGGGACTTCCTACCGTGGCTATCCGGAAGTGCCTTCCCTAACTTGGGGTTTCCCCCCCCAGCTACATTAGACTACAACTCCCATCATCCTGAACCGCATCCCCCCTTTTTTTTATTCGCACAGACAGACAGAAATGGAGAAAGAGAAAGAAAAATACTTACGCGCTGGCTTCGGAGGGACAGATGGCGTTGGAGAAACTACAAGGAGAGATAAATTGGTTAGCAAAGTTCACCCCCCCCCCAAAAAAAATATCTAACCAGGCTTTTCTCAATCTTGGCCACTTTTAAGATACAGGTAGTCCTCGACTTATGACGGTTGTCGCATCCCCATGGCCAAAATTTCAGGCACCGGTCAACCAGCCTGTATTTATGACATTTGCAGCATCCCAGGAAGACGTGACCGCCAGCCAAGTCAATAGGGGAAGCTGAATTTGCTTAGCCACCCTGTGACTTGTTTAACAACCAGGGTGAGTCGCTTAACGGCAAACAGAGATCATACAATCGGGCGCATCTTGCTTAACAGCAGCCTCAGCTAGTGGCCGACGTTCCAGTCCCAGCTGTAGTTTTAAGTCAAGGACCACCCTGTATGTGGACTTCGACTCCCTTGGAATTCTGGGAGTTGAAGTCCATGCATGCTGGCTGGGGAATTCTGGG
>NW_015425380.1:0-1288 GCF_001527695.2 Protobothrops mucrosquamatus | reverse complement strand
CAAGTGCATCTGCAATTACTTGTCTTAAGTTCTCCTTTGAATCTTCAGCTAACCCACGAATCCGAATTGCAAATTCCATGTCCCGAAATTGGGCGATCAGCACATCACTTCTAACGTTTTCCAGACCCTCCTCTACAAGTTCAAGTCTCTGGTCACTTCCTTCTGCTTTTTGCTCATTCTGCTCCACCCTTTCTGCTATAGCATCAACATAATCCGCCAAACCTTTGAAGGCAACTGCCACATTAGAACAATAATCATCTTGCTTCTGTGCCAAATCATCTTGCTTCTGTGCCAAATCATCTTGCTTCTGTGATAATTGGTCAAATCTATTTTGCATTTTAACATCCATTTCTTGAAACATCTCGGTCATTTGCTTAATAGTTGCGGCCATCAAATCCTGCATTTCTTTACCAGAGGGCGGTGGGGACGAAGATGGAGGGTGTGATGAATGGGAAGTTTTTGAAGTTGATTGAGGTGTCTGAACCATCGAAGATGTGTATTTTACGATCGAGGGCGCAGTCTTTTTCGAAGCCATGTTTACAATATAATCCAATTTGTTAAAAGTCTTATAAGAAGTTCAGCCAAAGCATGTAATGCGCCGGTTAGAAATAACAAAAGTTCAAACCGGAAATCACTTTCACTTCTTGCTGAAAAATATCAAATCATCGCCATTTTAAGTTCACTTTTCCACATTCCAAGTCAAATACGAGAAGAATATATTGTCCAAGTTAGAGTATAGTCCAAAAATTAAAAGGCAAACTTCCAGGGTCGGTTCGTCTGCTTTATACGGAACTCACAGTTATCTTTAAGTCGCAGCGGTGACGGCAGCTTCTAGCTCCGCTTATAGCGGAGACGTCCTGGATCGCGGAGGATCCCGAGGCTCCGGAGGAGTTCTCACCTACATCGTCCACAAGGGACGACTCGGGAACTCAACTCCTACCTCGGGCAGCTCACCTTTCCCCCTATGCCCAGGGGAAAGGTATCAAGCCGTTTGACAGCTGATGCAGGCTGTCAAGACGGCTTTTACGCAAAAACAGGCGGGAGCAGCAAACAGCTGCGTCCAGCGAAGGCGCCTGCCACCGGAAGTCTCACTTTACGTGATCTTGATTCTGTCCCTGAGTTGGCTTTTTTGGCAGCTGCAGCACACTGCTGGCTCATATTTAAGTGATTGTCCACCAGGACTTCGAGATCCTTCTCACAGTTACTGCTATTGAGCAAGGTACCACCTATACCAGACATGTCAAACTTGCGACGTCACCTGACGTTGCGCGATGTATTGGAACTTTTT
>NW_015425379.1:0-1288 GCF_001527695.2 Protobothrops mucrosquamatus | reverse complement strand
CCTGAATTCAACTCCAAGGTTAAGAAAGGGGATAAAAGGGGAGGAGATCATGGTGTCATAAGATTGCCCAACAACAGCAGCATCTGCAATTATTACCCTGTTTTTTTGTTTCATTTTGCTTTGGATAAGTGTATTCCTTTGTTTCTTTGTCTTCTAATGGCCAGTCAAGAGACTACCCTATTAACATTATAGTGCAGGGGTCTCCCAACCTGGCAACTTTAAGACTTGTGGACTTCAACTTCCAGAAGTCCTCAGGACTGGAGAATTCTGGGGCTGAAGTCCACACATCCTAAAGTTGCCAAGCTTAGAGACCCCTGTTATAGTGATATGTATTGCTAGACATATGTAATTCTACAGGTAGGATTTCAGTTTTCTAGTATTTTGACAACGCTAGCTTGTCATTTCTAGTTGCTGCATAATAGTACATTTCATTTGTTGATTTGCTTTTCTTTGGGGAAAAAAAGGCTGATCATATGCAGAAAGAGTCACAGAGTGCTGTGGGACCCATCTGAAGCATACTGTGAATGTTACAGTCAGAATAATTCCAACTTTGTTCCAAAGCATTTCTAAAGAGATATTTAAACACCTCAAATTATATTTAAACATAAAAAAATAAATATTTAAATATGTGAGGCTTTTACTGTTGGTTGCAGGCCTAGAAAAGAGGTGTATCTCATCTGGGCTGAGCCCATGTGCATCCATGGGATTTTAGTGCATGGTTTTTGATGCAACATGTAGACAGCAGATTCAGTCTTCTGATATCTAAAAAGTCAATTCTAAGAAATTATTGTGTATTTATGTAACTACATATGTATCCCATAGGTTACATATATAGATTATGCCAGCCTTTACATACAAGTTAGTTTCTCCAGAGATGTCCTTTGATAGTCCATTCTTGCTTTTGATCTTGACTTACTACATATGGTGACATGGACTATGGAGGTTTAACATTTTTTAATTTTTAAACAATTTTTTTTAATTTATTATTATTATTATTATTATTTTAATTTCTATACCGCCCTTCTCCCGCAGGACTCAGGGCGGTGCACAGCATATTAAAACAGATATACATATCAATAAAAATAAAACCCCCTCTAAAACCAAATTAAAACCAAATATTCGAAGCTGTGTTCCAATTAAAATTATACTTAAAATCGTCCCTAAATAAAATCCTCCTTAGGTCAGGCCCGCTTGCTGGAAAAGCCATGTCTTGAGGGCGCGGCGGAAAGTGAGGAGATCCGGAATCATCCGGATCTCGGGGGGTAGTTCGTTCCAGAGGGTGGGGGCA
>NW_015425378.1:0-1288 GCF_001527695.2 Protobothrops mucrosquamatus | reverse complement strand
GCTGTAGGGCCTTGTTTAGTGTGCACTTGTAGTCTGCACAAATACGAATGTCCCCATTTGCCTTCAAAGGCGTGACAATGGGAGTTTCCCACGGGCTGGAGTCTACAGGCTCTAATATGCCTTGCTGGAGCAACTTGTCCAGTTCAGTATCAATCTTACTCTTAAGAGCAAATGGTACTCTCCTAGGTTTAACCCTTATTGGCTGTACAGTTGGATCCAGCTTAAGTGAAACTGGAGGTCCCTTGTAGGATCCTAGCTCAGAGCTGAACACATCTGCAAACTCCTTGTAGACGTCTGCTAGGGTCTCCGTTTGCAATTTGTGCAGCCCTGTTACCTGGATTCCTAAGGCCTCAAACCAATCGAGTCCAATCAGACTCGTGCGCTCACCCCCAACAACCAGCATGTCTAAGGGGCCTTCAAAATTCTTATACTGTACCTTAAGGGTGGCCTCCCCCTTAACGCACACCTTGGAATTTTGAAAGTCAGTAAGAATTACATTAGAAGGCCTGAGCGTAGCTTGCTGGCCACTGCTGCTACAGATTTTGTGGAATGTGTTGAGGGAAATTATGGATAGGGCAGACCCCGTGTCCAGTTCCATAGACAATGGAACCCCTTGCAACCTTACCTTAAGGGACAATTTCTTTTTAAGGGGTTTGTGTGTGCCTATTCTTTTTTTTTTTTTTTAATAAAATTTTTATTAATTTTTATAATTAAACAATAAGTAATATGATGCATTTATAACACAAACACACACAAAAAAAAGAACAATCCAACTCAATACATTATCGGAAACGCTCGGCAGTCCCCGACCTGCCTCTGCCCTCATCCACTTGCCTTTCCTTCCTACCTCTAACCCACAACCTCTCCTCCTTCCTCCTTCCCATTCTACATCCCCCCTCTTCCTGACCACCTCCTCGAGTACAAGTCAGGGTACCAACCGAGCACCTCCTCTTATCAATACAATTATAACTTATGAATACATCAATTTTATTTTAATACCCCTAAACCCCTTTCCCCTCCCTGAGCTTCCCGGAACCAAATACAGGACTAAAACAAATCATTCCAAATCTAAATTACAATTTATCTAAACAAATATAATACTATCAGTATATACCTACTTTAACTCTAATAAGGCAATTAAATTAACTAAAATTAATTAAAATCACTCCATAATCTATCCATCTTCAACATTTAAACTTTACATATTTTTTCCTTGCATTTTACACTTAAATTTTCCCTTCACTTTCTTCCCTCTCCAATCTATACTTTCAATAAAATCTTAAATCAA
>NW_015425377.1:0-1288 GCF_001527695.2 Protobothrops mucrosquamatus | reverse complement strand
CATCCCCATGTGCCTTAAAATCATTTATTTGGGGGGGGGGAGAAGGGGGGTCAAAGTCAGGCTTACCTGTTCCTTGGAAATGGAAGGCAACGAAGGTCTCCTGGACGTTTTCCAGCTGCCATAATAAGCGGCAGAAGTCTCCCCCAAGGACACGCAACTGGATCGCCTCTTGGGTCGGATCCCAGGAACTCTGTGCTCGACGCTGCCGGCCGACTTGGGATGCGAAGCCTGGAGGTGGTGGTGCTGCTGTAACCCCCGACCCGAAGAGGAGCGAGAAGAGAAAAGGCAGCGCTCTCCTCCCAGCAGCGCCCACAAGCATCCCGCCGTCCCGGCGAAGCAGGAGAGCAGCGGCCTAAGGGGCGGAGGCAGAGACCCCAGGCTGGCGAGCGAGACCAGCCACACGAGGCCGGCGAACACCAGAACCAGGAGGCTGCGGCGGAGTCTGAGGCTGCGCTGCCAAAGGGTCAGGCCGGCCACGGCGCCCAGGGTGGCCAGCAACCGTCCCGCCAGCATCTGCAGTTCGGCCGGGGGCGGGCGGGGGACGCCTTCCTCCGCCTCGGCCTGGCGGGACAGCAGGAGCCACTGCAGCGCCACCGAGTCTCCCGCGTAGCAGCAAAGCGGCAGCGTCAGAAGCCACCAGGGGCCGCCGGGCTCCTCGCGGGCCAGGTAGCAGGTGAGGAAGAAGAAGGCACAGGCGAGACTGAAGAGGGGGCTCAGGCACCGGCCCAGCCCCAGCGGCGCCAACAGCCCGCTTGCTTCGGGGCTGCTGGCAGCCGCGCCCGCTTTCTTTTCGCGCTCTCCCCACAGCAAGACGCACGGCAGGAGCGCCAAGGGAACCGCCGCCGCCGCCGCCAGACCCAAGAGCAGAGCCCGGCGAGGAGCGGCTGGGAGAGGCGCCCGAAGGTTCGGCAGGGGGCCGCTCGGGGCCAGAGGAGCCGCGCATCCCTTCGCGTAGCCGTTCCGCAGATCGGGCTCCGCAGAGCCGCGAGCCGGAGGCTGCTGGCTTAGAAGTTTGTTGAGCCCGCGGCGGAGAGAAGCGGAGGCGGCGGCTTCTTTCTCGTCCTTCATGGTGGTCGGGCGGGAAAGGCTGGAGAAGGAGGAGAAGGGGAGGGGGAGGCGGCGGAGGAGAAGAAGTAGAAGTAGAAGTAGAAGTAGAAGTAGAAGTAGAAGTAGAAGAAGAAGAAGAAGAAGAAGAAGAAGAAGAAGAAGAAGAAGAAGAAGAAGAAGAAGAAGAAGAAGAAGAAGAAGAAGAAGAAGAAGAAGAAGAAGAAGAAGAAGAAGAAGAAGA
>NW_015425376.1:0-1288 GCF_001527695.2 Protobothrops mucrosquamatus | reverse complement strand
CCAGGGAAAAAGAAACGGAAGTGAATCTTTTCCCTCCAAGTTAATTGGAAGATGTGAATCATGACCCCAAAATAGGGGAGGGGAAATGCCTGGAATGTTATGTGCAAAGGAAGGGAAATTCAGATCTTAGCATCCACCATGCTGTGCTGACACTCTGTAATACTAATAAAAGCTTTTTAGGTTAAAAAAAATGCCTGAAGTTCTTTGAAGTGTTTCGTTAATCAGACACGTGACAATATCATCTAATAAACATTTTAGTAATGATCTATTACTTCTGTTGGTCTCTAGCCATCCCTGTTCCTAAGCCTTGGCTAATGAATGCTCCAGAAGTTATCTAATGCACGTCCTATTTGCTCCAGGCCAGGGGTCCCCAACCTATGGTCTGTAGCCTGGTACCGGGCCATGGCCTGTTGACCACCGGGCCCCGGAAATAGCTGGCTAGCCCCGCCCCACTCATGGTAGCACCACCATGCAGGCACTAGCGGCTCCATTTGCACATGCGCAGGGATGCTAGCACCACCGCCAATGTCACGCAGGCACCACCAGTCCGTGGGCACAGGCAAACCATTTACGCATGCACGCAGGCATGAGCACATGTGCCATGGCACATACGGCCCACTTGTGTGTGCATGCACACGCTAGTGCCACTGTTGTGCATGCGCCCATTTGCACATGAGCGTGCGGAGTCATGCGAGCACACATTTCCCTGCTGCTCCCTTTCCTTCGGACCGCCAAGTTGGAAAATTTGGGGAACTCTGCTCCAGGCCATCCCTATTCCTAATGTCTAACTGAGGTCTGGAGGATATCTAAATCTTTCTTAGCCACCTAGAATTGCTACATTCTCTGTGAATAAACATTCTTTTTTCTTGCCAGACAGACTCCACAATTACAGCCTTGCTTCCTTTTAACCAACATGTTACTCAGGTAGTTGATTTTACCTTACAGGCCTGTTGATTGACTGGAATTGATTTATACCACTTGTATGGAACAAGAGCCTGGTGTGATTGAGGGCAGGGATCTTCGCCTTCACTAAATACACTGGTTTTTTTTTATAAGAATAATAATAATAATAAAGTTGGAAGGCGACCCTGGAGGTCATCTAGTCCAACCCCCTGCTCAGGCAGGAAACCCTATACCATTTCAGACAAATGGCTGTCCAGTCTCTTCTTAAAAACTTCCAGTGTTGGAGCATTCACCACTTCTGGAGGCAGGTTGTTCCACTGGTTAATTGTTCTCACTGTCAGGAAGTTTCTCCTTAGTTCTAGGTTGCTTCTCTCCTTGATTAGTT
>NW_015425375.1:0-1288 GCF_001527695.2 Protobothrops mucrosquamatus | reverse complement strand
GCCCTTCTCCTTACGGACTCAGGGCGGCTAACAGCCAGATAAAACAATTACAAAAATACAAAATACTATAATTAAAACACAATTAAAAGAAGATATAATATTTAGGCCTATGATTAATTTAAAATTATATTAAAACCCAGCTAAAATTTCCCCTAGGCCAGTCCCGCTTGCTGAAATAGCCATGTCTTAAGGGCGCGGCAGAAGGAAGGAAGATCAGGGATCACCCTGATCTCTGGGGGTAGCTCGTTCCACAGGGTGGGAGCTCCCACAGAGAAGGCCCTCCCCCTTGGGGTCGCCAGCCGGCACTGTCTGGCTGTGCCTGGCTGGTTGATTCTTCTTCAAGAGTTGATCCTTTTTCAAGGGATTATAGTAAAAAAAAAAAAAACCCAACAAAAGACAACCTTGCTGTCAAGCAAAATCAAGCTTTTAAAGTGTGATAAGAAAATAGAAAAAAGTAGGAAAAAAGAAAAAAATATATAAAGAACGCTCTTCACAGGTTGCAAGTACAATTATATTGTAACCTTTATCTTGCCAAGTTACAGCATAACATTTTTCTTTCTACATATCTATCTGTCTAATCATCAACACCATAAATTACAAAGTCATTTTTAATTTTTTTTACACAAACAGTTCATAAGTGGTTTCCCATGTTTTGTTGTTTCATTTTTTACTGCAGTGAGCTTTTCTATATTCAGTGTGTTCCAGTTCCCACTATAATTCTGACTTTAATGCTTTGGATTTTCTTTTCCTGCATAACAACATCAACAACTAGATGCCCTGAGGCTTTAATCTAGCAATTCTTCCACACTTTCCACACTCCGTGCATTGATAAGGTTTCACACCTCTGTGAATCGTTCATTAATTTCTCATATTTAGTATAGTTGAACATCTCCCAAAACATGACACTGATTAGCATACAATAAAAAACATTGTATGATTTTAAAAAAAATCAAAATTATTATTAAGACTTAGGAAAAAAGGATTCAGTATGATAAGGAATGCCTCAACCTCACTGGTTCAACAGTGCTTTGAGATTCCCCAAATCTGTTGACATAGCCATGTTGTTTTGAGGGACTTCCAGAAAGATTTATTTATTTATTTATTTTATTTAATTTAATTTATATGCCGCCCTTCTCCCTGCGGGACTCAGGGCGGCGCACAACATATTTAAAACCAAAGCATATATACAATCCCCCCCTGTAAAACCGAATTAAACCAAATTTTAAAGTTGTGTCTTCCAAATTCCTAAAAATGAACCCAGTATAAAATCCTCCCTAGGTCAGGTCCG
>NW_015425374.1:0-1288 GCF_001527695.2 Protobothrops mucrosquamatus | reverse complement strand
ATGTCCGTTTTTACATTTGGGTCAAAAAAAAAATTTCAGCTCCGGAGCACAAAGATCCCTGATCCCGACATCATGAATTTCCTTCCGTGGACACCACAAAAGCTCTATTTTAAAAAACTATAAAAAGCACCATTTTTAAGCATGAAATTTAACCCCGAATCCCATTCTGATGTCCGTTTTTACATTTGGGTCAAAAAAAATTTCAGCTCTTGACCACAAAAATCCCTGACCCCGGCATCATGAATTTCCTTCACTGGACACCAAAACGGCTCAATTTTTAAAAACTATAAAAAGCATCATTTTTAAGCATGAAATTTAACCCTGAATCCCATTCTGACATCCGTTTTTACATTTGGGTCAAAAAAAAATTTCAGTTCTAGAGCACAAATATCCCTTTAACCAAATATCCCTGACACCAATTTCCTTCCCCGGATACCTAAATGGCTCAATTTTTAAAAACTACAAAAATTACCATTTTTAAGCATGAAATTTAACCCCGAATCCCATTCTGCTGTCCGTTTTTACATTTGGGTCAAAAAAAAAAATCAGCTCCGGAGCACAAAAATCACTGACCCTGGCATCATGAATTTCCTTCCCCAGACACCAAAATGGCTCAATTTATAAAAGCTAAAAAAAAGTACCATTTTTAAGCATGAAATTTAACCCCGATACCCATTCTGATGTCCGTTTTTACATTTGGGTCAAAAAAAAAATTCAGTTCCGGAGCACAAATATCCCTGACACCAAATATCCCTGACACCAATTTCCTTCCACGGACACCAAAATGGCTCATTTTTTAAAAACTACAAAAATTACCATTTTTAAGCAAGAAATTTAACCCCGAAACACATTCTGATGTCCGTTTTTACATTTGGGTCAAAAAAAACTTTTCACCTCCTGATTTCCGTTTTTACATTTGGGTCAAAAAAAAGTTTTCAGCTCTTGACCACAAAAATCCCTGACCCCGGCATCATGAATTTCCTTCCGTGGACACCACAACAGCTCAATTTTTAAAAACTATAAAAAGCACCATTTTTAAGCATGAAATTTAACCCCGAATCCCATTCTGATGTCCGTTTTTACATTTGAGTCAAAAAAAAGTTTTCAGCTCTTGACCACAAAAATCCCTGACCCCGGCATCATGAATTTCCTTCACTGGACACCAAAACGGCTCAATTTTTAAAAACTATAAAAAGCACCATTTTTAAGCATGAAATTTAACCCTGAATCCCATTCTAACGTCCGTTTTTACATTTGGGTCAAAAAAAAAATTTCAGCTCCGGAGCAT
>NW_015425373.1:0-1288 GCF_001527695.2 Protobothrops mucrosquamatus | reverse complement strand
ACTGGCAACCAGTGCAGCTCGCGCAGTAGCGGTGTCACATGGGAGCGACGAGTCCCTCCCAACACCGCCCGCGCGGCCGCATTCTGGACCATTTGAAGCCTCCGGGTGCTCCTCTGAGGGAGCCCCATGTAGAGAGCATTACAGTAGTCCAGGCGGGAGGTGACAAGAGCATGAGTGACTGTGCGTAAGGCGTCCCGGTGCAGAAAAGGCCGCCTATTATAGAGTGACCAAAAGGCCGCCTATTATAGAGTGACCAATTCATGTGTAGGCTCCAGACAGAGGCAACCTGGTCCCCTCCAGACAGATTGGCCCTTTAATTCCCAGAATTCCCCCAGCCAGAATATTAGGGAGGATTTTGGGAATGAGAAACCAATACAGGTAGTCCTCAACTTACAACGGTTCGTTTAGTGACCATTTGAAGTGACAACAGTACTGAATAAAGTGACTTACGATTGTTTTTCACACTTATGACTGTTGCAGCATCTCCATGGTAACGTGATCAAAATTCAGACATTTGACAACTGATTCACATTTATGACGGTCGCAAGTCCTGGGGTCACCTGATCCCCTTTTGCGACCTTTTGACAAGCAATGGGGAAACCAGATTCACTTAACAACCACGTTACTAACTTTTAAAGTGCAGCGATTCCCTTAACAAACGTGGCAGGAAAGGTCGTAAAACGGGGCAAAACTCACTTAACAAATTTCTCACTCAGCAACATAAACGTTGAGGCTTCATCGCCATCGTACATTGAGGACCACCTGTATATTTAGAAAGCTCCGGGATCAGTGATCTCTTTTTCCCAGTAGGGAGATCTTATCAACTGTCCTTCCCTGCCCCCCCACACCCCCCATCTCTGCTTTTGCTTTTTAAAGTTAAACAAGAGATAAAGTGGCACCGATAGGAACTCGGAGACGGCTTTTGCGTTCTCTCCTCGGTCCGCAGCAGGGAGCGCTAGGCTGTGGGACCGTCCTAGAAGTGAAACCGATTTTTCTGCAATCAGAGAGGCAAAACGGTGGCTCGTCTGAACGGGCTCTTTAAAACGCGAGTTCCTAGCGGCTACGCAGCGATTCCCCGGCTCCAACGCAAAGGGATCCCCGTGCACGCAACCCCTCTCCTTCCTCTTTTCTCGCTCAGCAGAGCCAGCTGCTCCCCCCCCTCCCCAAGCTTGCGCCCCCCTGCTCGATCCTCGGCGCTGCGCCCCTCCTACCAGGATCCACGCTTTCCCGCTGGCTTTCGCTGCCCGCAGAGGCGCCCATCACCAAGGCGGCCAGCGCCAGGGCGGCG
>NW_015425372.1:0-1288 GCF_001527695.2 Protobothrops mucrosquamatus | reverse complement strand
GCATTGTCGAAGAACTACAGAAGCAAAAGGCAACAATGCCATTTACTATAATTCGAGCATACCTCTGCAAATATTTATCTAAGCCTGGAATTGATACTGGGAGCCTAGCAGCTGATTTCATCCAGGGGGTTGATCTGCTTCTGCCTGGTGGGGTTCATATTTATGACGGCTGCAGTGCATAGGGGTCATGTGACCCCCTTTTGCTGGCTTCCGATAAACAAAGTCAATGGGAAAGCCAGATTCATTCATTTAAGTCCCTAACTTAACAACTTATCTAACTAACTGTTGGGACTCAAAGAGAGCTGGATGTTTTACAGACTTGTGTGACAATAAGCCTGTTTCCTTTTCATTTGAAGAAGAAAAGGAGTAGAACATAGAACATCATCAGGGTTGGAAGGGACCTTGGAGGTCTTCTAGTCCAACCCCCTGTTCAAGCAGGAGACCCTATCCCATTTCAGACAAATGGCTGTCCAGTCTCCTCTTAAAAGCCTCCAGTGATGGAGCACCCACAGCTTCTGGAGGCAATTTGTTCCACTGATTGTTCGCACAGTCAGGAAATTTCTCCTTAGTTCTAGGTTGCTTCTCTCCTTGATTAGTTTCCATCCGTTGTTTCTTGTCCTGCCTTCAGGCACTTTGGAAAATAGGTTGAACCCTCTCCCCCTCTTCTTTGGGGCAGCCCCTCAAATGTAGAAATGGAAGCCTTGAAGATAGACTTTAACCTCTTTTTTGGTGGAAATCCTGAAGCACCCCACATGTCATTAAAGTAATAATCTGCCGTTCTCCCTGAAAAAGTATAGAATCTTAGGGCTAGGAGGGACTTTGGGGGGTCTTCTAGTCCACCCCTCTACTCAAGGCAGGAGTCCTAAGGATTTTTCATTTGTTCACTTTCCAGCAGACAGGAAGACATTAACAGAACAACAGAGTTGGAAGGGACCTCAGAGGTCACCTAGCCCAACCCCCTACTCAAGCAGGAGACCCTATGCCATTCCTGACCAGTAGCTGTCTTCTTAAAAGCCTCCAGTGATGGGGGGGACCCACAACTTCTGGTTAATTGTTCTCACTGTTAGGACATTTCTCCTTAGTCCAAGGCTGTTTCTCTCCTTGATTAGTTTAGATTCTATCCTGCCTTGGAAATGAGACGTAGCAGCGTCAGCCACTCCTAAGGCAGCAAGGGAATGCCTCTAGCATTTCTGTGTGAGTCACCGTTCTGGGTCACCCTTCCAGAATCTGCCTCCAGTAAGAAACTGGGAAGGTGACTTGGCTATAAATCAGGGGAAGGTGAGGGCTT
>NW_015425371.1:0-1288 GCF_001527695.2 Protobothrops mucrosquamatus | reverse complement strand
CAAAGGGGGAAGCTGGGTTAGCATAACAGCGGTGTCTTCCATTTAACAACTGGCATGGCTCACTTAACCGCCTTGCTTAGCAACAGAAATTCGTAAGTCGTAGGTCGAGAACTTCCTGCATTTATTGGGTTTCTCTCCTGCTTTCCATTCAGGAGCTCAAAGCAACATACCCAGCCCTGTTTCCACCCACTTGTCCCCCAAAACAACAGCCCTGGGAAGTAAATTGAGCTGAGACTTAAGTCCCCCCAGGCAGACTCCTCCGTGGCTGAGCAGAGACTAAAATCTCCTGGATCAGCCTCTTTCCCCCACGTGGCTCTTGGTTTGTCGGCTTAGATCCAGTTTCTCATCTGACCTCTCCTCTCGATTGCTTTTTAGCTGAATCATCCAGAAGGCAGCAAGTCTGGACCAGCAAATCTCCTTTTCGATTAACTCATAATCCCCAAGGTCACCTGCTTAATATAGGTATGTATGTACAGTATGTATACAGACTGTGCATATGTGTGTTATGTATGTGTAGGGGTAGATATATACCTTGAAATAATAGAAAATGCTTGTGGCTCGGGTTTCAAATTTTTGGCAGTGGTTTGCTCTCCGAGCTTGTTTCAATTTAGTTTCTAAATGTTTCGTTACCAGTTTAGTAGCCTCATCAGGATTTTCTTGCCCTATTTTCCTTAGCTTATAAATGTCTTTTGTGATATATAGAGAGAGATATGGAGATATATCTTTTCATCCAAGACTTTGCAATTTGACAATCCTCTCTCAGATCTTTGGCTGCCCACATGTTAAGGCTTGGCTTTTTCTTCCCACAATGAGTGTGTGGCACCCACGCACGTACACGCGCGCGCACACACACACGCAAAAAGGATTGTAAATAAGACTGGCAGCTCTAAGCTGATCTGTCTGCTTGGAAGCGTCTTTGGGGAGCTTTAAGTAGACTTTGCCGCCTTATTTTTGTCACTAAGAATTGAAACCCACCCGTGGCCTTTTAAATACACCCAACCCCTCCCCTCCCCAAGACGGGGCTCCTGAGCATGCACAGAGCGCTTTTCCTGCCTTCTGACCTTGGAGAGGAGTCGTTGGGCTTCTATCCATGGGGGGGGGGAGAGGCGAAAGAGTACTCTGAGCAAAACTCTTGTCCAGTACTCCCAACCCCTCCCCTCCCCAAGACGGGGCTCCTGAGCATGCACAGAGCGCTTTTCCTGCCTTCTGACCTTGGAAGAGGAGTCGTTGGGCTTCTATCCATGGGGGGGGGAGAGGCGAAAGAGTACTAGGAGCAAAACTCTTGTCC
>NW_015425370.1:0-1288 GCF_001527695.2 Protobothrops mucrosquamatus | reverse complement strand
CCATTCCAAAGGCAATTAATGGCAAGGAGAACATTCATTATGCTTCCTGCTCCTTGTTAATAATCTACTGCTACAAATGTGTATCTTCAGCATTGACTTTAGGTAGTGTCAACTGACAGCTTTGCTTACTCATTGTTCTTCTAAAAGATATGGTATTCAGACAACCATCTGATCGCACCTTAGGATTTTTATCTACTTCCCTACGGTGAAGCCACAAAAGTATCCACAAAAAACAAGGGACTGAATAAAATAGAAATGCCCCTTCTTCCACATTGAAGTTCCACTATTCATGCATTGTCTTCCTCCCCCCCCCTAGTATCCCCCCTCTCAATGAAGACAGTGTATTCTCTTCCTGTTTCAGGAAAGAAATAAGTAGCAGTCTGTTGTGGAAATTATTTCTTTTCACTTTTAAAGGGAAACAATAGGCTGCTACTTATTTTGCTCTCTTCCTCCTAGCATGTCCTTCCAGTTTGGCTCAGTGTTTGGTCAAATCATGAATAAAAAGATATTAAAAAAATTCCCGGAGGCGTGGTTCAAGCATCCTCTCTGCCTTTTTATTTGCATGGTTGATTTAAGGGAATAATGCCAGATTTGGGCTTGTCCCCTTGAAATTCTGCAGATTATTTGCTTAGGTATGCTCGGAAAGTCCGCTGACTATTGTTAGTAAGCAAATATCCACATTCTCAGAGGACATTTTACCCCTCCAGCTCTGCAAAAGAAAAACTGTTCTTTTTCTCTGTTCCTCTCCCGCCTAAACTGGAATTCCTGTTGCCCTTTTCTCAGATGATCTCTTTCTTACAGAAGAAAGATTTAACGTTGCAGCTTTTTGTTTGTTTCTTAATCTATAAATGAACTTTATGTATGTTCCCAACCTTTCTTTGAACTCAGTTTTTGGTCTTTCTCTCATTAAACTGATTGTATTACATGTTTCATACTGTAGATCAATTACTGCTTATTTGATTGTTTTTTTATGCTAGATTAAAATATTCTTCATGCTAAAATTCCCCATAAATTGTCAACTGCTTATCTAATAATAATAATAATAATAATAATAATAATAATAATAATAATAATAGTAAAGTTGGAAGAGACCTTGAAGGTCATCTAGTCCAACCCCCTGCTCAGGCAGGAAACCCTATACCATTTTGGACAAATGGCTGTCCAGTCTCTTCTTAAAAACTTCCAGTGTTGGAGCATTCACCGCTTCTGGAGGCAGGTTGTTCCACTGGTTAATTGTTCTCACTGTCAGGAAGTTTCTCCTTAGTTCTAGATTGCTTCTCTCCTTGAT
>NW_015425369.1:0-1288 GCF_001527695.2 Protobothrops mucrosquamatus | reverse complement strand
TTGTTGATCCTTGACAGAGTTACAATCAGAAAAAAAAATCAAGCATATTTTTAAGTATCAGCGCATAAAGCCATATGTCAGCCAAAGCAATTGAAGTAAAAATCGGAAAACATAAGACCAATGAAGTAAATTCTACAAATGTTCTCTAGGATGTCTGGTAAAGGAACATATTCATTTGTAGTTTGATCATTTGAAAAAAACAAGCAGGTAAATAAAGCTCCACTAATGCCGCAGTATCTGTGTGATTATTTATGTTTGTGAAATATTGAAAAAATGTTCAGGCACCTTAGTCAAAACCCCAGCCTTTCTAGACAATGTCATTGCTGTTCCTGTTTTCTTCTTTTTTTTATCCAAAGATAAAAACAAATTATAGATCCAGTATGAGTCATAAAGAAAGAAAGCAATAGTTGTGTCTGATGATGGATAACTAATAGCCACCTCATGTACATACCATCAAATAAACCAATTTATTGAATTGCCTATTGGAATCAACCAAGAAGCTATGGAACATTTACCTTATGCTTACTGAGATTGTTTGAAGGGTTTTCTCATTTGTGTTCTTAAAAGTTTTAAATCTGTGTCTCTTTGTAGTGGAGATTCTTCAAATGCTGAGCCTGAGGATAGGAATCTTTTTAAAGGTAAATATTTAGATTCAGACTGGATGTAAGATGAGTTGTGATCAAAAGAAATGTGCCAGAGAGGAGCATAAACTAAAGTAAACCCTTTCCAGGAAGTCTCATGGCAGAGAAGTCTCATAATTCCAATTGTCACTTAGTGCCTTTTCTGGATCTCTGCTCTTTCCATTCCATAGCCATAGGCTGGAAAATAACACCAAACCTATCATTCTAGTAATCACACTATCACCTAAATGGAATTATTATAAGGGGACCTAGTGTTTTTCATTGGTTCTTTTTCTGCTAGTCCTAACAGTCTTTAAAGTTTTTTATCATCATTCAATGATGACTGAATTTCTCCATTATTTCTCTAGCTGCTGATGGGAGTTAAAAGTACTGTTGATGAGGAGATTTCAATAAAAACTCAGTAAAGCAGGGAATGAACCTCTTGCTTCTTATCAACATCGCCTGAGAGTGGACTTCCGGTGGGACGGCGCGCCGATGGCGGCTCTTTTCGGAGCCGTCCGCTTGGGAAGGCGTCAGAGCCAGCATGAACAGCGGTCAGCAGCTGTTCAGCGGCTTGGAACCTTGTGCCCCGGGAGAAGGGGTCGAGGTGAGTACTCCTGGATAGGAGTAGAGTCCCAAAAGCTCTCCCTTCATCTCGGGAGAGCGAA
>NW_015425368.1:0-1288 GCF_001527695.2 Protobothrops mucrosquamatus | reverse complement strand
AAAGTTGGAAGGGACCTTGGAGGTCATCTAGTCCAACCCCCTGCTCAGGCAGGAAACCCTATACCATTTCAGACAAATGGCTGTCCAGTCTCTTCTTAAAAACTTCCAGTGTTGGAGCATTCACCGCTTCTGGAGGCAGGTTGTTCCACTGGTTAATTGTTCTCACTGTCAGGGAATTTCTCCTTAGTTCTAGATTGCTTCTCTCCTTAATTAGTTTCCACCCGTTGCTTCTTGTCCTGCCTTTAGGCGCCTTGGAAAATAGCTAGACACCCTCTTCTTTGTGGCAACCCCTGAGATATTGGAACACTGCTATCATGTCCCCCCTCATCCTTCTCTTCGTTAAACTAGACATACCCGATTCCAGCAACCGTTCCTTATATGTTTTAGCCTCCAGTCCCCTAATCATCTTTGTTGCTCTTCTCTGTACTCTTTCTATTTTTATTAGATAGGGCCCAGTGTTCAAGTATGTTGAGATCCATCTGAATTTTGAGCTTATCTGGGGCTTTGGCTATTCCTGCCAGTTTAGTGTCATCTGCAGATTTGATGAGTTCCCCTTCTCTTCCCTCATCTAAGTCATTTATGAAGATGTTGCTGGGCCTAAAATGGAACCTTGGGCAAGCCCGCTGCTTCCTTGCTTCCATGTGGATGTAGTTCCATTAAGGACTACACGTTGAGTGTGATTCTTTCATAGAAATCAATGGAGGATTTCTTTTAAGTCCAAAACCTGGGCTCATCATACTTAAATAATATAAATGACCCGAACTGAACTTGAGAAGAGAGAGAGAGTTCTCCAAACTAAACCCCAATTTGTTTTGAGGTCAAATCTCTTTGAGAGGAGAGTGTAAGGGACTTATACGATTACCTATGCCCACTATACAACTTTTGTCTTCTATTTGTTAATTTAGTTCTCTGGCAAAATGTTATTAAAGACCCATGGCAAATAATTGTGTCAGTTATATCACTTGGAATACTGCATCCAGTTTTCGTCACCGTGATGTAAAAAAGATGTTGAGACTCTAGAAAGAGTACAGAGAAGAGCAACAAAGATGATTAGGGGACTGGAGGCTAAAGCATATAAGGAACGGCTGCTGGAATTGGGGATGTCTAGTCTAATGAAGAGAAGGATGAGGGGGGACATGATAGCAGTGTTCCAATATCTCAGGGGCTGCCACAAAGAAGAGGGAGTCAAGCTATTCTCCAAGGCGCCTGAAGGCAGGACAAGAAGCAACAGATGGAAACTAAGCAAGGAGAGAAGCAACCTAGAACTAAGGAGAAACTTCCTGACAGT
>NW_015425367.1:0-1288 GCF_001527695.2 Protobothrops mucrosquamatus | reverse complement strand
AGTTGAAGTCCACGAGTCATGAAGGGGCCATAGTTCCCCCATGCTGGCTCAGGAATTCTGGGAGTTGAAGTCCACAAGTCATGAAGGGGCCATAGTTCCCCCATGCTGGCTCAGGAATTCTGGGAGTTGAAGTCCACAAGTCATGAAGGGGCCATAGTTCCCCCATGCTGGCTCAGGAATTCTGGGAGTTGAAGTCCACCAGTCATAAAAGAGCCAAGGTTGCCTACCCCTGCTTAATAGTGAAAACAAGGCTCCCTACAGATGTGGGGATAATATAGGTAGTCCGTCAACTTGCAGACACACATGAGCCCAACGTTTCTGTCATTAGATGAGACATCTGCTAAGCGAGTATTGCCCCACTTTACGACTTTTCTCGCCACAGTCGTTGTGAATCATTCAGTGGAGAAGTCAGTAACCCGGAACTGAATCTGGGTTCCCCAACTGTCAGAAGGTCGCAAAAGGGGATCGCGTGACCCCCTCCCTCGGGCCGCTGCAACCATCATAAATAGGAACTGGTCGCCAAGCACCTGAATTTTGATCACGTGACCATGAGGATGCTGCAAAGGTCGTGACTGCGAAACACGGTCGTAAGTCACATTTTTCACTTTGAACGGTCAGTAAACGAAGTGCTGTAAGTCAGGGACTACGGTACACCTCACTTTGCTTAAGATGCCCCTTCAGCCTGTTTTTAACACTCTGCGGTCGCCTCGCAGGTCTTTGGACCTCAGCAGAATAAGCTGGCAAGGACCCCAATGCACCAAATTGGGCAGGTTACTCTCTTCGGAACGGTCCCCCCCTCCCGAGATCCTCCATTCCAGAGTCCACAATCTCTTCACTGCGTCATTCCTTGATTCCTTCTCTTCACAAAGCAGCCTTTTTATCTCCCTGGAGACGAAGGACCAGCATCTCCAGCTTGGATTTTGCTTTCTGAAGCCACCTGTGCTTTCTGACGATGCAAAATCTCCCCGTTTCAACCTCAGCCAGGGCTACGTCTCTGCCAGCTGCAAAAAAAAAAAAAAAAAAAAAAAGGAGCATTCTCCAAATGAGGCTGTGTGGGAATTAGGAAGGGTTCTTAGGCTAGGTCAGGGGTAGGCAACCTTGGCTCTTTTATGACTCGTGGACTTCAACTCCCAGGCCTAAATTAATGGTCATCAGCCAGATAACTTTTATCTCTGGGGCTCCCCAACAATCACTTCTGAATAAAACTCCTGTTTTGATCAACTTGTTTTGACATTTATTGATCATCACGAAGGAGCTTAGCAAAATGAGCTTTGGATACCCTAAACTT
>NW_015425366.1:0-1288 GCF_001527695.2 Protobothrops mucrosquamatus | reverse complement strand
TTTCGCTCTCCCGAGAAAGGGGAGAGCTTTTGGGACTCTACTCCTATCCAGGAGTACTCACCTCGACCCCTTCTCCCGGGGCACAAGGTTCCAAGCCGCTGAACAGCTGCTGACCGCTGTTCATGCTGGCTCTGACGCCTTCCCAAGCGGACGGCTCCGAAAAGAGCCGCCATCGGCGCGCCGTCCCACCGGAAGTCAATACATTATATTATTTTGATACCGTGGTGCTTTTACAGTATTAGCTGGAGATTATTATAACACTTTGTTTAGATTTATACCATTCAAGCTAAAAAGTTATTAAATCAATATTAACAATTATTTAAAATGTTGATGTTGAGAAGCAGGTAAGCAGGAATTAAATAAATAATCCGGTGGAGAGGAGAATTCTATTGCAAAGGCATTTCTCACAGTGATCTAAAACCAATGTTTCTGTTTGCTGATTACAATTTCTCTCAATTTTCCTCTTTTTTAATTTTTTTTTTTGCAGTACCGGCTCTCGCCACTACCATCTTTTAATTACTATACGGCCTGCAGTTTCCTGGTCTTCGTTTCCAACTTTCTCATCCAGATCCTTGTTGTTTATAAGTAAGGAGGAATTGAGTGATAGGGAAGGGATAGATAGCTAGAGGTGGTTCTACCTGTTGAGATATGAATACTTAAAAATGTGGCAAAGCTTATTCACAGCTTAGGAGTGCAGCTCTAAGGCCAAAGCCTTAAAGTTCCATAATGTTCTTTGGATTTCAATTTCCAGAATCCTCCAGTCAGTATGGCCATAGGAATACTTTTAGTTCCACTTTTGTGGAGGGCACCAGCTTGGAGATGTTTAGAACTGAACGTGTGGACTGAAATAAATAATAGATTTGTCCTAGATCACTCTGGGAGAAAATTCTCAAAGGCCACTTTCCACTTGAAGATCTATGTGGCAACCAATATATGAGACTGAAAATGAATGGATTTCTAGCTCTCATGGATGCTGAAGTAAATTTGAATCCATGATTTTGGCAAGACATGAACCAGCACAGAATGCCAGGAGGTCATTATTTCAGTGGGTGGTTCTTCTTCAAGATCAATAAAAGCAAAAGTAAACATTGAATTACACAAATGCCTGCCAACTGGATTCCTCGTTTATTCTTTCCACCCAGAACAGAGGCATTGGGGATCTCCTATGGAATTTCTTTCTTCCTGTTTCTCCTCCTCCTTCTCACCTGCTTTGCTGGTCACCTGGCGGTAAGTCTCTGGAGGGGATACTTCAGAGGAGAAACTCATGGAGATCTTTAATCAGGCAATG
>NW_015425365.1:0-1289 GCF_001527695.2 Protobothrops mucrosquamatus | reverse complement strand
TGAGAACAATTAACCAGTGGAACAACCTGCCTCCAGAAGCGGTAAATGCTCCAACACTGGAAGTTTTTAAGAAGAGACTGGACAGCCATTTGTCCGAAATGGTATAGGGTTTCCTGCCTGAGCAGGGGGTTGGACTAGATGACCTTCAAGGTCCCTTCCAACTTTACTATTATTATTATTATTATTATTATTATTATTAACCCCCTGCTCAGGCAGGAAAAAGTATACCATTTCAGACAAATGGCTGTCCAATCTCTTCTTAAAAATCTCCAGTGTTGGAGCATTCACCGCTTCTGGAGGCAGGTTGTTCCACTGGTTAACTATTCAAACTGTCAGGAAGTTTCTCCTTAGTTCTAGGTTGCTTCTCTCCTTGATTAGTTTCCATCCGTTGCTTCTTGTCCTGCCTTCAGGTGCTTTGGAGACTAGCTTGACTCCCTCTTCTTTGGGACAACTCCTGAGATATTGGAAGACTGCCATCATGTCCCCCCTCGTCCTTCTCTTCATTAAACTAGACATACCCAATTCCAGCAGCCGTTCCTCATGTGTTTTAGCCTCCAGTCCCCTAATCATCTTTGTTGCTCTTCTCTGCACTCTTTCTAGAGTCTCAACATCTTTTTTACATTGTGGTGACCAAAATTGGATTCAGTATTCCAAGTGTGGCCTTACCAAGGCCTTGTAAAGTGGTATTAACACTTCAAGAAAGAGTTGGAGTCGAATGCAACTCTAAACTCGGCATAGCTGGAAGACCCCAGACATTAGCTAAGGCTCTTCTGGAGTATATAAATTAGGATGCATTGAGGGTCTGACCTGGTTGAGGTGAATGGAATCAATTCCACCTCCGGCTTGACTTCTCCTGACAACTCCACCAATTTAGTTCGATCCGTGACAAGACAGGGGCTTCTGAGTTTGATTCCCTTCTGCTTTCTGATGCTTCCAGTCACAGTTGGAGAAACAAATTGCAAGAAGGCCTCTGGAAACTTCTTAGCACAGCTGGAGGACGGGAGGGTGATTTCCACCCAGCTGGCACAAACAAAACAGATCAAAACTCTGTTCCCCAACAGCTTCCCAGGGGTCTCTCCCCGCCACCCCCCAATGTTCTCCAAAACCACTTACAGACTGAAGATAGCTATAATAAACTTGATATCCCACTTATAGTTCAATCCTTCCACCGCCGCAAACAGGTGTAATAACAGCCAGTAAATGAAAGCAGCAGTTCTGGCTGGTTCGCTTCCAACAGTTTAACCTGTTCAAGAAAAAAAATCTCTAAGAAGCTCCGTGGGATGGATGAA
>NW_015425364.1:0-1289 GCF_001527695.2 Protobothrops mucrosquamatus | reverse complement strand
GGGGCGGCGGCCAGGGAGGAACAGCCAAAATGCCCCCTCGGCTTATGCGCGGGTCACCAATTTTTCCCAGTTCTCTGTGGGAAAATCGGTCCCTCGGCTTATACTCGGGTCGACTTATACTCGAGTATATACGGTAATTGTATTATTTTAAAGGACTTATATTGTTTTAGAGGAAGTTAAAGATGGTTTTTAATGGGTTTAAGATATTTGGATGATTAATAATAGTAAGATTAGTAATTAATTTTTACTTTTTATTTTTGAAGAAATGGTAAAGTTTAATTTTTAGATATCTGGACTGGGGGAAGATGGATAATTATTTTTTGAGTTTTGATAGTTAAGTTTGTTATTGTTTATTAGAGTTAAAGTAAATTAATACTTGTATGTATTATAATCGGATTGTTTTAGTTAGATTTGGGTTGTTCACGTGATTACTCCTGTATTTAGTTCTGGGAAGTTCACGGGGGGGGAGGAAAGGGATGAAGGGATAGTTTTATAGAGAAAGACTAGGGTATAGAAATTAAAAAAAATTGATGTATTTGTATATTATAGGTAAACAATGAAATTGTACTGAAAAGAGAAGATGCTCAGTTGGTACCCCAAACTGCACTCGAGGAGGGGTTAAGAAGGGTATGGGATGTAGGCAGGTGGAAAGGAGGAAGGAGGAGAGGTTGTGGGTCAAGGCGGAGGAAGGAGAGGAAAGTGAATGAGGGTGGAGGCAAGGCTGGGGCTGCCGAGCGTCTCTGAAAATGTATTGAGTTTTTTTTGCTTTTGTATGTAAATGCATCATATTGTTATTTGTTGTTCAACTATAAAATTAATAAAAAATTTACATATATAAAAAAAAGTAATGACTTTATTTGCCTCCAGGTGTTCACTGATTCGTTGTTTGATTATCTTTTCCAGGATCTTCCCCGGTATTGAGGTCAGGCTAATAGGTCTGTAATTTCCTGGGTCCATTTTTTCCCTTTTTTGTAGATGGGAACTACATCAGCTCTTTTCCAGTCCTCTGGTAGTTCCCCTATGCTCCAGGATCTTTGAAAAATATAGTTCAGTGGTTCTGAGATCACATCTGCCAGTTCCTTGAGAACCCTGGGGTGTAATCCATCTGGTCCTGGCGATTTGAACTCGTCTAGGCTGGACAGGTGCTCACTTACCATTTTCTTGCCTATCTTAACTTGTGTTTCTATTCTGTTTTTTATGGCACTATTTTTGATAGGTTGGTCTGTTTTTTCCCTTTGTGTAAAGACAGATGCAAAAAACGAGTTAAATAGTTCTGCTTTCTCCCTGTT
>NW_015425363.1:0-1289 GCF_001527695.2 Protobothrops mucrosquamatus | reverse complement strand
GTACAGTTGCGGACCTGCACCTTTTTCGCCGAGCCCTGAAGGCCCATCTATTCTGTGCGGCCGACCTGGCGTAGTTTGGATTGTGTTTCAGTGGGGGGTTTTGTATGGGTGTGGTTTTAGAACAGGCCTATTATTCAATTCGATTTTAAAACAGAAATTATTTATTTATTCGTGGTTTTTAGTATCGCCTGTTCACCGCCCTGAGTCCCGCAAGGGAGATAGGGCGGTATATAAATTTAATAAATAAATAAATAAATAAATATTTAGGCTGACAGGGTGTTCAAAAAGCACTCATCCTCTTCCCCTGTCTCTTGTAGCTAACAAAGCGAGAAAGAGCCTGTGGCCTAAGGGGCTAATGCTTCTGCTTAACATGCAGACAGCCCAGGTTCGAATCTCGGAAGGGTATGTCTGACTGATGAAAACCAAATAAGGTTAGAAATAGCTATCTCAGTACTCCCTTAATTCTTTGTTAGCATTCCAACTTTTGAAAAACACATATGATGTCGCAGTTAAGCGACTGCTGCCTGTGGATGGCTCTGGATTGAGCTGATGCAGGCAAAAGACTTCTCTCTCTCCCATATTTAGGCTGACAGGGTGTTCAGAAAGCACTAATATATATATATATATATTCAGCAATAAAAACAAAAATACGACAATTGGGAATATTCATTATAAAACAAAGCGACCACCAAGAGAAATCTATAAAACATATAGAGTTTAATCTACCAAGCTTTCGTCAAGTGCACTTGACATCATCAGGGTTAAAAAGGCAAATGCTGGGAAGGTTTATATACAGTCGTTCAACGCCTGCTTCCGGCTCCTGGAGCGCGTAACCAGCCCCAGCTGATCCTGCCACACTTCAAGCGTGCTGCCTGCTTTGATGTCCAGCTCCTTTTTCTGAATTCGCGTCCTTTTGAGTGCTGTTACATTCATTATCAGGGTGTTAGGCAGATTCGATGGTAAGTCATCCTTGCTTCCCCTGCATACGGCTCCCCCGCTGTTATACGTGTGTCTGTCTCTGAGGGGTGGGGGGGAATGTAAGTTGTTTCCTGGATCCGATGGTAAGGCATTCCTACTTCCCCTGCACATGGCTCCCCCGCTGTTATACGTGTGTCTGTCTCTGGGAGGTGGGGGGGAACGTAAGTTGTTTCCTGGATCCGATGGTAAGGCATTCCTACTTCTCCTGCACACGGCTCCCCTGCCGCTATACATGTGGCTGTCTCTGAGGGGTGGGGGGGAATGTAAGTTGTTTCCTGGATTCGATGGTAAGGCATTCTTACTTCCCCTGC
>NW_015425362.1:0-1289 GCF_001527695.2 Protobothrops mucrosquamatus | reverse complement strand
GGTCACGGCCGACAGATGGTCATCTAAAGTCAGCCGTGAATCCAGGAGGACTCCCAAGTTGCGCGCCCTCTCTGAGGGGGCCAAGGTTTCGCCCCCTATAGTCAGCGATGGCGTCAGCTGACTATGCCGAGGCGCCGGAAACCACAGCCACTCGGTCTTGGAAGGGTTGAGCCTGAGTCTGTTTCCCCCCATCCAGACCATTGATCGACCATTGATCGACCATTTCACGGGGGTCGCCAAGCAAGGCTGTCCACCTTTTTTTTTGTCCGCCATTTTTTTCCCCTTTTCTGGTGGGTGCCTTACCTCCCTTGGGCTGGGCCAGCTGGTGGTCGGCCTGCTCCGTCTCTGCCGCTTGCCAGCTACGCCTCGGCCGGCGCAGGGGTCAGAACCATGCATGCGCGGCGCTCCCGGGCAGGGAAAGTCCTCGACTTACGACCGGTTTAGTCCTCAACTTACGACCGGTTTAGTCCTCGACTTACGACCGGTTGGGGTCGCGGCATTAAAAAGGTTGAGAACCACTGTTCTACAGGATCTTTGTGGTAGAGGGGGCTGATAGCATGGCAGTTCAATAGAGCAGAAGGAACTGGACACCTCATTTCTGCCTGAAGAGCAAAGATTACAGACCCTAAATAAGATCTGTTTACAGATTTGTTTACAGATAGGGCAGTATCCAAGTTTGAAAAGAGTACTGTGAAAGACAGCTGCAAAACAAGTGTTGCACTGAACTAAGCCAGACATTATGAAATAAAATGAAATCACAATCTCAGACACACTTGCTTGAATGTATTACTGCTGTTTTAGATTGGGAGTGTACTGGAAATGTACATATGAATGGAAGAATGGAAAATAAATTTATTACATAAATAAATAACATAACTAGTACAATACAGCTTTAGAATGTAAAAATAGAATAAATATAATTCTGACAATTTCAAGGATGATCATCAGCAATTTGTTTAAAATTTTCAGGCCCACATTTCTTCTCCCTAGCAAAACTATCCAAAAAGTTTTGATTTCAATGGACATAAAATTGGAAGTATTTGATCATCCTATTTAATATGCCCAAACCTTAAAATTACATTTAATTTTGTGTCAACCTTCAATTTCAGAGATTCATAATAACCAGTCCAGGTGCAAACACAGACTGATACAAAATACTTGGGTTAGAATTAAATTCTGCACTAATGTATCAAAGATTTTGATGAAAAGAATCATGTTAGTATTACTCTAAGCCAATAATTTTGGAATGGGGGATTCAGTAAGGCTAATTACAGTCTACACAGACTGTG
>NW_015425361.1:0-1289 GCF_001527695.2 Protobothrops mucrosquamatus | reverse complement strand
ACCATACCTGGCTCTTAGTATTTTCATAAATGTTTATACTATAACTGCCTAAAGGTTGGTCTCTGTTCTGTTAGATAATTGTTCTCAAGGGGGGAAACCTATCATTTAAAAGACTTGGAGCACAATACTGGGTTCCAGTTTTCCAATCCAATTTCTGAAACTGGAGAGAAAAAAGATTGTGTTGTAAATGCCATTTAAACACATCTAGAAAATATTTTCCACATTTTATAGAAAATATTTATACTTGTCAATTAATCAATGGCATGCTACTTCAAAATATATATCTAAAATAAATATTCATGAGGTGCATATTGTTTTGTTTGCTTATGTTCTCACATAAATATATAGCTCTATAAATGTATTCAGCTATTGTTATTAGAATGACTGTCAACGCTGCTAATATTGGATATACTTGCTTTGACAAAATATGCAGAACTGTCTGGTATTTTTAGAGTTAATTTAGATGATGCTGGGAGGGGAGGAGAAAGAATGTATGTAGGGAGTAAACAAGATAAGGAATAGTGGACTACAGAATGGAAGTGAACCTTTGCCCTTCGGGCTGATTGGAGAACGTGATTTATGACTGCAAAATAGAGGAGGGGAATAGGCTGGAATGTTATGTGCAGGGGAGGAGAATTCAGATCTTGGCATCCCTCCATGCTGTGCCAACACTCTGTTACACAAAATAAAGACTTTTTAGGAAAACAATGCCTGGAAGTTTCATTAGTCGGAACCATGACATGACTATGTTTCTTCTTTTAGAACTGAGGTAGATGATGATGATGATGATGATGATGATGATGATGATGATGATGGAAGATAGATAGCAATAGATTATTGATATATATATATATATATAGATTGTGTGTGTGTGTGTGTGTGTGTGTGTGTGTGTGTGTGTGAGAGAGAGAGAGAGAGAGAGAGAGAGAGAGAGAGAGAGAGAGAATGTCTCCCTCCCTTTGGCACATCAGATGGGAAGATGTCAAGAACAAAGAGGATTCAATGGAGTGAAATCACATATCCTCAAAACTGACTTGTGGAAATGAAAGTAAATAGTGTTTGCTTTTTTGGCATGGTGGAAGGGGTAAGAAGTACGCTGATGATACTCAGTTGTACATATCCACCCCGGGCCACCCCAATGATGCCCTTGACGTGATGACCCGATGTCTGGAGGCCGTGAGGGTCTGGATGGGGAGGAACAGACTCAGGCTCAACCCGTCCAAGACCGAGTGGCTGTGGTTACCGGCGCCTCGGCATAGTCAGCTGATTCCATCGCTGACTATAGGGGG
>NW_015425360.1:0-1289 GCF_001527695.2 Protobothrops mucrosquamatus | reverse complement strand
TCCCCAGGTATCAATAAAAAATATTATCACATTGGTACATGCATACTCCCCAAAGCTACACCTCATCACAAACATACATACACTTTTTTTTACATATGAACAATATACATTTTTCAGGAAGGAAGGAAGGAAGGAAGGAAGGAAGGAAGGAAGGAAGGAAGGAAGGAAGGAAGGAAGGAAGGAAGGAAGGAAGGAAGGACTTTAATCTGTTCTATTATGCAGGAGAATACTTGCAGAATATGCCAGGAAACAGGTTGGTCACATATTTTGTTAGCCTAGAAAATGTACAAAACTTCTTTGGCTACAAAATCTACTTCTTGCCTTTGAGGTGTTAGTGTACATTTGTTCCAATTTGTACACCACCAAATATACATTCGGAGACAACTGAACAAGCCCAATTGTTTCATAACAGCATCCTTTAGCCTGTAAAAGAAATTAATTCTTCCCCTCAGGCGTGTGACAGATGACTAGGTAAACTTGATATAATAAAGGTTGGTGGTTTCACTTGATGTAAAAAGCAGAAGAAGGAAAAAAAACCTGTTAGTACTGACACTGACTCAGCTTTTCTGTGTGTGAAAGGCAAGTAAATTATAGAAATCGCTACAGCTCTGTAGGCAGGTGTTCTTTGCAATAGCGATGCTGTTTCGTTTTAAATGAGCGCTATCAGATAAGTGTTAATTTGGGAACAAGAAATAAAATGAGCAATATCATGGGAACATTAAAAAAAATATCCTTTCCAAAAACAAAACAAAAAAGATACAAAACTTCCTCCTCCTCCTCGTCTTATCATCTCGTCCACCATCATCATTTAAATTAGCTCTATAGTCTAATCAGCTTCTATAATTCCTGTTCTGACCAAGGTTTTGAGGCTCATGGATTTCTTGCAATAAAATGCCTGCTGTTCCAAGAAAGTTCATTTTTGCAAAATTAGTGGTTTTTGGAGTCCTTGGTGCTCTCTGAGCTTGGTTGTTTGTTTTATAGATGTTTCATTAACCAACTGAGTAACATCACATCGTACACAATGTAAATATGCACTGATGATGTTCCCTAGTCATGTAACTGTAGCGCTACCTCTTTAGAGGCCGCCAATGCCCAGGCCCTCCCAGCCACAACCCCCCTTGTCCAGCCTTGCAGTAATGTTCTTTAGAGATCGGTGAGATGTCTTACAACCGGAACTCATGCAGCATTGATGGGTGGCAGGCTCTTCTTGTTGAAGCAGGACTTTCAGGCACGAACTTAACCGGTCACAATGGTTGATGCCCCGAAGATGTATATAACAGCTCAGGGCT
>NW_015425359.1:0-1289 GCF_001527695.2 Protobothrops mucrosquamatus | reverse complement strand
CACCAACACCTCAGAGATGGGCAAGAGGATTTGGGACGTGGTGGACTACGTCATACCCCCACAGGTAGTGGGACTCACTGCCCATGCTCCACATCGGCTTCACAAGTTTTGCTTTGAGAAGTTGGGAGTGGAAGTCCACCCCTCTTAAAGCCTGCTGGCTGGGGGATTCTGGGAGTGGAAGTCCTCCCCTCTTAAAGCATGGCTGGCTGGGGAATTCTGGGAGTGGAAGTCCACCCCTCTTAAAGCATGGCTGGCTGGGGGATTCTGGGAGTGGAAGTCCACCCCTCTTAAAGCCTACTGGCTGGGGAATTCTGGGAGTGGAAGCCCACCCATCTTAAAGCAGGCTGGCTGGGGGATTCTGGGAGTGGAAGTTGGTTGCCAAGGTTGAGAAACACAAGGGACTGAAAATAGCCCTACTTTCTCTGCAGATTCCTTAATGTGGGGTCCAGACCTCCCCCTGGTTTACCCCCTCTGCAGTTGCCCCAAATTTCCCCAAACCGACCGGGCCTAGAAGACTTCAGACCCCATCATCCTCCATCAGTAATTCAATATGGAGAAGGGGGTCAGTGGCCCAGTCTCCAGTGCCCCAGCCTAGAGTGACATCCCAAGGGGAGAAGTTAAAACAGTTTACGTCCAGGGTGTGAGGGGTCTGTAGCTATTTTCACAGCCCCTTTTTCAGGCCCGTGCAGTATACACGCCCTCCGCAGAAGGCAGGCTGGTTGCGATGGGTTTTTTTTGCGCAGTCCTGACTGTCCGTCAAAGTCTGCGCCTGTCCTGGTCGGTTGCTGTGCCCAACCGGACAGTGACCGGCGCAAACGACAGGCGCCCTCGTTCCTCTGTAGAAACTGTTCCCCCATTATGAAAAAAATGGATTTAAAAACAGTCCTACAGGTTAGTCCTCGGCTTAGAGGCACCCGAGCGGGACTGGAATTTCCGTCCTAAGTTCTCGCAGTCGTACGTTCAAGTCAAGGACTCGGTGGTGCGGCCCTTTTTCGGGGGGAATCTCAGCTGGTTAAGTGGACACCGTGGTCAGACATGCGATCCGAGGCTTCTGAATGGACAGGGGTGGTGGTGTTGGGGTTATTTTTTGGGGGGGGGGGTTGTCAGAAAGTTTGCAACCTGCAATCCCAGGTCGTACAACACCGCAATGGGTTATAAGTGTGAACTGGTTGAGGCGCACCCAGATTGTGATCCTCTGTGTGGAGGGGTTGTGCGAGGAGAGACTGTTTTCAGCAGTGTTGTAACTTTGCACGGTCACTAAACGAATGGCCGTACGTTGAGGACCACTG
>NW_015425358.1:0-1289 GCF_001527695.2 Protobothrops mucrosquamatus | reverse complement strand
AGGATGGTGGCTTGGGAGGTGGGTGGGGCCGGGGCGTATCCACAAGGGTGGGGCCGGAACACATGCTATGTAAGGCATTGGGAGCGAACGCCTCCCAGTGCTGACTTTAACCTACATGGAGTGATTAAACTACCATATGTCTAACGTTCCTGCTTGCTGGCTGGTTTGTGCAGCGCCAAGACACGACGGCTTGACAGTTCCACTGGTTAATTGTTCTAACTGTCAGGAAGTTTCTCCTTAGTTCTAGGTTGCTTCTCTCCTTGGTCAGTTTCCATCCGTTGCTTCTTGTCCTGCCTTCAGGCGCCTTGGAGAATAGCTTGACTCCCTCTTCTTTGTGGCAGCCCCTGAGATATTGGAACACTGCTATCATGTCCCCCCTCGTCCTTCTCTTCGTTAAACTAGACATACCCAATTCCAGCAACCGTTCCTTATATGTTTTAGCCTCCAGTCCCCTAATCACCTTTGTTGCTCTTCTCTGTATTCTTTCTAGAGTCTCAACATCTTTTTTACATCGTGGTGACCAAAACTGGATGCAGGATTCCAAGTGTGCCCTTACCAAGGCATTGTAAAGTTTCCCGAAGATGGGCTCCAGCATGAATCAGAGCTCGGAAGACGAAACCTTTGGTTCCGGTGACCGACCCCGATTGGATCCTACATCAAAGGGCTGACCTCAACCTTGCGAGTCTCAAAATATATCTCCCCCCGCCCTCGCCTTTACAGTCCAAGAAACTAAGGAGAGTCCCTTCTGAGATGCTTACTCCGCTGCCCACCCCTCCTGTCTCCCATCCCCACAGCCCACTCAGGGTCCAGGGTCTTCCGAGTCTTCTCCCCACCCTAAGAAACAAAGCAATGTCAGAGGAGCCGTGCGCGACTCCTCCTCTTTACCTCCTCCAGTTCCTCTTCTCGTTGTCGGTTTGGTTTGGTGTAGTCAATGGGCCCGTCCCACTCATCCTGGCGAGAGGTGTGGCTGGACTGGGGCGAGGTCATGGTGCTGCTGGTGGCACTGGTGCAGTTTTGGCGTTGGGACATGTCGGGGTATTTGATGCTGGGGCTACTGCTACAGCTGCTGCTGCTGGGGAAGGCGCTTTCACGTTTGCGGTGCTTGTTCATGCTTAAGTCCAGAGTCCCGTTTTCATCCACTTCAATGTCCATGGACTGAAAGGGGGAAAGTTGGGACAACACATTTATCATTTCTTCTTTCAATCCCGCCACTCAAAACTGTCGACGCCATCCTGGTGGGGTGGACCTAACTGTCTTACACCAGAGCAGTGGTTCTCAACCTTTTTAAT
>NW_015425357.1:0-1289 GCF_001527695.2 Protobothrops mucrosquamatus | reverse complement strand
TTAACACTAACTTATATGCCGCCCTTCTCCCCACGGGACTCAGGGCGGCTCACAGCACATTAAAACAACACAAAAACATTTCCCCTATAAAAGCCAATTAAAACCAAATATTTATAGCTGTGACATTATTAAAATCTTTAAAAAATTTTCCCTATTTAAAATTCACCCTAGGTCAGTCCCGCTTGCTGAAAAAGCCATGATGTGGGACAGGCCACCACGAGGTGATTTTCCCCCCCCCTGTGGTTTTCACAAAATCGCCTTTTGTTCTATCTTGGTTTCTGGGTCAACCAGCGTGCCCTCGTTCACACCTAACACCCAAGCTATGAACCACAGGTGGCAAATTGCATCGGCCACGTCCACACATGCGATTCAACCCGAACGAGCAAAATATCCATGCTGAATACCCTTCTGCCTTTGCAAAAAAAGAGGAAATATTGGGTTTTCTGTCTGTAGCAGACCTTAAAACCCCAGAACTGCAGAAAAAGTACTGAGTCAACTCCTGTCCTTTCGTATTCAACTTGCTTTTCCTGTTCACTTGTTGAGGTTTTGCTCAGACCAAAAAAGCTTGAATATGTATTTTGAAACAACCTTGTTGACTTTTGAGAACAGAATAGAGGCTCTTTCCCCCACTAATCTTCGCAAGTGTTTTTTTCCCCCTGCACTCCAGACACTTGAAAAATATGTCAGTCACTTAATTGGCATTTAATACTTTAGGCGTGCATTTTTTCTGGGTCAGACTATCCTTTCAAACAAGGTCTGTGTTGGAGAAAAAAGGCAGAGGAAGAGAAATGAGAATTTTTGAACCTTCTCTCTTAGCCTGCCTCAATTTCCTGCCTGAGGGGGGGGGGGGTTGGACTAGAAGACCTCTAAGGTCCCTTCCAACTCTCTTATTCTGTTATTCAATCACATTATCCAAGCTGGCGGGATTTGATTGCTTCTTAACACTTTTTCTTATCTTTTCAGTCAAAACCAGTTCAAGTGAAGAGCAGCTACTGACCACAAGTTCGAAAGACGCCAGAGCAGAGCAGACGCCGGCCGCAGCAACACCCAGTCATCAGTCCATACCGTTCACAGGACCCCTGCCTGAATTCCCCCCCCCCATCTTCTTACAAAGCAAATGAGTTTATTTGCAAGAAATTGGAAGGACCCTTGGTTTGGGCAAAGAAAGCTGCTTTTTAGCACATAGCATTTCTCTTCCCCCCCCCCCAGTGACCTTTTAAAAAAAGGATTTTTAGCTTATCAGGCAAGAATTTTCCAAAGAGCCTCCCCCCTCCTTGTGCTATAAAAAC
>NW_015425356.1:0-1289 GCF_001527695.2 Protobothrops mucrosquamatus | reverse complement strand
CCATAGCTTCTGTCCTTCCTTTAATCAAATTGTTGGGACATTCTGTAGTTTTAAATATTGAAATAGGTTATCCCTGCATAAGTGATACTAGTTTTATATGATTCCTATTCAAAATGGGGACATTTTATGTTCTGGAGAGATAGTTGTACTACTTCAAATATCAAGAGTTGAAGCTTCCATGCCATGATAAATTGTATAGTGTTTAGAAATATAAAAATAGTGGGAGTATGTAAAACAGTAATAATCAATGAAGTACATCTCACATTCAGAGAAGGAGGAACTATGATTATATATTGTTTTTTCCCTGACAATATAGTGTGGCAGGCAAATTGTCTTTCTACTGGTATTAGTGGTAACTTAAAACCAATCAGACAATGGTTCACTGTATTTATTTTGTCTAGGTATTATAATATGTTCTAAAGCTAAATAAGGCTTAAACGTAATTGATCTAATAAGAGGTGTATTAATTGGATTAATCTTAGAACATGTTTGTCCAACTAGTGAGAGAGAGAAATGTTGTAAAATGCTTGAACAGTAATCACAATACTTTGAGTGGAAAAAAATGAAGTTATTCAAAAGAGATTTCCTAAATCAGAATTTAAAATCTATAAATAAAACCGATAGTCAGGATGGAGGTAAAAAAAACATGTGAAAGTGGTGGTTGAAGTTTGAATTGACTCAAGAATTCAATTACTAAAAGACCATAAATAATTGCAGAATATCGTATTTCGTTCCTTCTATCTTCCACGATGAAGAGAGTTTCTTTGAAGCAAGCTGAAACTTTATTAAAATAAGCCAGTGTTCTTCAGCCTTGGCAACTTTTAAATTTTCTGGATTTCAACACTCTAAATCAGGGGTGTCAAACTCAATTTCATTGAGGGCCGCATCAGCATTGCGGTTGCCCTCGGGGGGGCTGGGGTGTGTGGCCAGGGTGGGTGCGGCCTACTGGGTGGGCGTGACCTGGGTGGGCATGGCCAGCTCTACATCGTTCGGGTCAAGGATGCCTGTGGGTGCCTGGGCAGGAGTGGGGCAGATCTGAGGGTCTCTGGCAGAAGGGGGTGGGACTGGGGCAAGCGCCAAGGCATGGTGCATTTATTTATTTATTTATTTATTAAATTTATATACCGCCCTATCTCCCTTGCGGGACTCAGGGCGGTGAACAGGCGATACTAAAAACCACGAATAAATAAATAGTTTCTGTTTTAAAATCGAATTGAATAATAGGCCTGTTCTAAAAACACACCCATACAAAACCCCCCACTGAAACACAATCCAAACTACGCCAAGCC
>NW_015425355.1:0-1289 GCF_001527695.2 Protobothrops mucrosquamatus | reverse complement strand
CCGTTGCTTCCCACACTAGGTGAATTGCCCTGTGGTTGTCTTGTGACTTCTGTTTGACTTTCCTGCCCGTCTCCTAGGCTTGAGAAGTCAGAACTCTGTTGATCGCTATACCTGGTTGACCTACCACCTCTGGAGTTTTCCAACCCCTCTGAACTCATCTCCGTGTTTCCTGACGGAGTGTGGTTTTCCTGGCTCCTTCTTGTAGTGTTAGGGTCTAGGGATGCCTCCCTATTAGCCCTTATGCGTGGGGACATCCTTCTATGAGTCATTTCAGCAAAGGACGTGTTCCCCCTCTGTTTTGCCTGCTCTCTTGCACGTTGTGAGTTGTGAGTATGCTCCCAGCTATTCTCTGTGTCTGGAGTATTGTTTGTGAGGTGTGGATAGTTAGTATACCTCCGGTGGGACTCCCAGGCTGGAGTGTGTGTGGGGGTGTCTGTGTGCCCCCGTCCCCATGAATTGCTACCTGAATCTCCTGTGGAACTTGGGTGTTGAGTGCCCGTGTCGTTCCCCACAACCGTTGTTGACAGCAGATTCTGATTCCCAGAATGCATTCCCCATTCCTCCTCCCCCCCTAGAGGAGACTGAGGAGGAATCCCAGGCGAGTCCCGCCTCACACGTAGTTGATCAATGTGGCGGCGAAGAACACGGCCGTCTTCCAGAGACACCTCCTAGGACAGAGGCCCCGAGACCTTGCAGACCACAGCCGGGACCCAGAGGTGTCCAGGCCCGTAGTTCCTGGCCCAGACAGGATCGCCTTCAAGCAGGACCCGTGGTGGGTGTGGCTGAGACACCTGTGAAGCTACACGCTCCGGATGCAGCCTGTCCAATTTAGTCACGAGCCGACGACCCCAACGGAGTTCGGCCGGGCACTTGCCCATGGCAGTGCACGGAGTAGTACGATGGGCTAGAAGAAAGTCAGCCAACCTGTGATGCCAATTGCCGTAAGTCAGCTTCTTGAGGGCATCCTTGGCGACGTGGACCATCCGTTCAGCCAGACCGTTGGTGGAAGGATGGAAAGGAGCCGAAGCAGCGTGGCGGATCATGTTGGCCTGTAGAAATCCCTGAAACTCAGTAGAAGTAAATTGAGGACCGTTATCTGACACCAGAACATCTGGCAACCCGTGTGCAGCAAAAATGTTTCTCAACACTTGAATAGTCTTGGCAGCTGTGGTAGAAGACACAGGCACGACCTCCAGCCATTTGGAATGGCTATCAACAACAACCAGGAAGAATTGTCCCTGAAAGGGCCCAGCGTAATCTACATGTATTCTAGACCATGGAGTGTGTGT
>NW_015425354.1:0-1289 GCF_001527695.2 Protobothrops mucrosquamatus | reverse complement strand
ATAAATAAAAATGTAAATGTTCGTTTGTTCAAAATCTTAAATCTCCGAAAGTTCTTCACCGATTGCTTTGAAATTTTGACACAACGTTGCATTCGAATACGCGCGTGTTTTTATATACCTACTATTATATAGATGTCACACCTGTGACAGGTAAAAACATGCTTTTTTTGAAAAACAGCGCCATCTGTTGGACGTAAAACGCAGACTGAGCCACAGCAACGCGTGGCCGGGTACAGCTAGTTAGGCATAAAAGCCAACTGGATGGCTTTGGGCCACCCACCAGGAGATGGTGAGTTCTAGTCCTGCCTTAGCATGAAAGCCAGCCGGGGGACTTTGGGCCGATTACCAGGTGATGGTGAGTTCTAGTCCTGCCTTAGCATGAAAGCCAGCTGGGGGGTCTTTGGGCCGATTACCAGGAGACGGTGAGTTCTAGTCTCACCTTAGGCACGAATGCTGATTGGGTGACTTTGGGCCAGTCCCTTTCTCTCGGCCCAACCCGCGTCACAAGGTGGTTGCTACGGGGTAAGTAGGAGGAGTAAGGTGTGTTGGAGACGTTCGCTGCCTTGAGCTATTTGTAAAAAATAATAAGGAAAGGATATAAATAAATAAGTACATCACTAACGGTGAAACCTAAACTGGCTTTGCTTACGTCCCGTCGTCTTTCGTGGTCAAGCAAAACTCAAGGAATTCGTACGGAGTTACTTCTGCACCCCGGATGACAGATGCATCCATTGTCTCCCCCAGGATGGCGTGCATGTGGGTGTGTTACAAAACGTGCCGGTTACGCATGTTGGACGGAGCTGGCCCTAACCCTGTCTTTCCCCTTCTCCAGCGGCTGGAGATGCCAAAAAAACTATGCCGTTTCAACTCCGCTTCGCCGCCTGCTAATTGCCGCCAATCAAACAGATGTTTCCAGCCCTAGCTGAAGAGCTCTACGACTGTTTACATGACGTATGACAGCCGGAGCATCTGAGCTGTGGCAAGGAAGACCGATAGACGGGAGGCTTAAATCTCATCCTCCTCCAACTTGGCGCCCTCCAGCTGTGCTGGATGTCAGTTTCCCCAAATGCTCAGTCAGCATTTGGAGTCAGTCGTCGTTGACGGACGGATGCTCGTTGCCGCCAGTCAGGCAGATGTTTCAGGTGTGGCCAAAGAGCAGAGCGGAGTGTTTATGTGCTCTGGGGCAGCAGCGTCTCAGTTTATTTCGGTTAGAAAATGTCTTGGCCTCTCTTTGCGCATTGGAACCAGATTTTGGAACTAGCCTCTCCAGCTCTGCCAGTTCCAGATGT
>NW_015425353.1:0-1289 GCF_001527695.2 Protobothrops mucrosquamatus | reverse complement strand
CGACTATGTTGAAAGTATCATTTTCTCTATCTTATTGATCATCTGCTCTATTGGAGTCCCATTAAATGGAATTGTTATTTGGCTGCTTGGCTTCCAAATGAAGAGAAACCCTTTCACAGTATTGATTCTTAATTTAGCTATTGCCGACTTTGGATTTCTCATACTTATGACTGTATATTGCATTGACGATTTTATACATATTCTACAGTCAAGAATTCTCCAGAAAATCTTCTTTTCTCTCTCCGATGTCACATATATCAACGGTCTATTTCTTCTGACGGCCATCAGCATTGACCGGTGTGTGGCTGTCCTCTTCCCAATCTGGCATCGCTGTTCCCGGCCAAAATATTTGTCCCCTGCTGTCTGCATCTTCCTCTGGATCTTCTCTTCCCTCCTGGTTGGAATTCATTACATTATGCAATATTTGTTTTGGAATCTCCATTTGGTTGTGACTGCTGTGCTTTGCCTTCCTCTGATCACAACCTCTACTGTGATCCTATTCATCAAAATATGCCTTAAATCCAAACAGATGAAACGTGGAAGACTTTTAGTGATGATCCTAATTACTCTTCTCTGTTTCCTTATTCTTAATCTTCCATTATACATCTACGTGTTCATTACTCATTTTCTTAAGACGGAGAATTTATTTGATGCTAATGAACTGGATTTCTACTTAAGTCCAAGTGCTTCTCTAAACAGCAGCATTAACCCAGTGATCTATTTTCTGGTGGGGAGAAAGAAAAGACCTCAGTCCAGGGAGAGCATCAAGGTCATTTTTCAAAGAGTCTTCAGGGAAGACGAAGCTCCTGAAACCAGATAAAAATTTACAAACAATTTCACAATCTTCCGCAAATGCAAAATTTCAAAATGCTGGATCTCTCTTATGAGTACAAAATTGTATTTCTTGTTTCAGAAATAAAGTATAACTAGGGTTTCGGGACCTCCAAAAGAATGTTATCAGAGTTCATCTTGAGGATTGGGGGAAAATGTGGGAAGCAAGAGTTTTCCCTCCAAAGTGTGCCATTTACACAATCCCGCAGTCATTAGATTAAGCCAACTTAAGCCAACATCCTGCTGGCTTCCGTAACCGAAGTCACTGGGGAAGCTGGCAGGAGGTTGCAGGTCCCAGGCACTCAGATGAGAAAGTGGCTGATGTCGTGTGAGGAGGGGAGGAGCGTAAGGGGGAAGGTGAGCAAATGGCAAACAGCAACAGGAGACTGGGCTTTGTATGAACGTGTGAAGGAGGGTCAAGGAAGATGTGCAGGGATATCCAAGTAACTTGGATGCAA
>NW_015425352.1:0-1289 GCF_001527695.2 Protobothrops mucrosquamatus | reverse complement strand
GCCGAGCTTGAAAATGTCTTTATTGAAACAAAGAAGCATTTTCATAGTGCTGTTAAATCTTTGGACTAAGGTCAGCTGAAGTCGAAATGGAAGAAATTCATTTATAGCCTTATGTATGAATGAAAATATACAGAGATCTTTGCTTGATTACTCCAGCAGATTGTCTAAAAATAACATCCTGTCCAGGAGGTGAGATCCAATAGAATAGAATAGAATAGAATAGAATAGAATAGAATAGAATAGAATAGAATAGAATACTTTATTGGCCAAGTGTGATTGGACACACAACGAATATCTCAATAATTATTTTTGAGAGAATAAATTGGAGATTAAAATGAAAGTCCACTGGAATATATCATGGGTCTAAAATCAGTGAATTTCTCCCTTACCACAGTTACATTAAGGCAGATTTCCCTAACTTGGTGTTCTAATTTTTAATAAATTGTTTCTCAATCATATTTCCAAAGGGTTGCATAGTCCAATGTCAGCGGAAGGTGCCTACACAGATAAATTGAATTTTTTGCTCAAACCACCCCCCTCTGTTTCTTTTACAAAATAACAACAACCCACCTCATCAGAGGAAGAAAGGAAGGGAAGGGAAGATCATGGCTAAAGAAATCTAAAAACAAAATCCTAGCAATGAATAATCACAAAGAAAAACATTCCAGGTATTTGCAGCCAAGCACATATAAATATGAATCTGACAATGAACTTTCTCTTGGATTATCCCGAACTGCTTAAAGTTTCGAAAGGTAGGTGTCCTCTTTTTTTAGTACCACTATTCCAAGGATTGGTCATCACAGATGTACAAATGAGGTCTAAATTGCCCTTGGAGCTGTTCATGCAAATTGTAGTTGTCAAGGTAGAGATCTTCTGTATCTCATTGAGATACAGAATCCACCATCTGATCCCGAATAAGGAGTTTGAGCCCCTTGTATAGATGTGGAATCAACCAATGGCCAGCTGTAGAAGTGTCCAAGATTTCAAAAAGCAAGGAGAATGATTATGGATAAGGCCTCTCAGTAAGTAGGAACTCTGAGGGGTCCTTGGTACTCTCTGAGATTGGTTGTTTTCTTGCAAACATTTCATTATCATTGATGATGTTACCTCATTGGGTCATGAAATGTCTTCAAGAAAACAACCAAGCTCAGAGAGTACCAAGGACCCCACAATCCTCCTCCTCCTCCTCCTCCACCACCACCACCTCCTCCTCCTCCTCCTCCTCCTCCAAAAACAACCAACAACCAAGCTCAGAGAGCACCAAGGACCCCACAGTCCTCCTCCTCCTC
>NW_015425351.1:0-1289 GCF_001527695.2 Protobothrops mucrosquamatus | reverse complement strand
GATCAAAGGCGGACACGAAGGCAACTGTTTTTGCAACTGTTGTATAATGCACACAACCAACTCGGGGATTCCACTCCATTCCAAGGCATTCTTGCCAAGAGACACAGAAAGGAAGCATTTCAACGGGTGTTAGGCACAGCTGTAGATTGCATTACAAAACCTTTTCTCTCACCCGGCATTCTTGACATTTTTTACACAGCGGTGCTCCTACAACCCACAGGCCGGTTCAGCTTCCACAGTCCCAGTGAAGAGTAAAGACTTCTTTGAGAGCCTTTATTTCTTCTCGGCTGTGGTTCCTGCCCTCTGGAATAACATCCCTCGAAGTTCTGAATGGGTCCCACTTTGATGGGATCCTGAAATCTCTTGAAAACCTGATTTCCCTGACCTCAGAACACAATGGTGGTTGAGGACCTGTCAGTTATTTTGGGGTGTGAGATATCTCTATCTCTATCTCTATCTCTATCTCTATCTCTATCTCTATCTCTATCTCTATCTCTATCTCTATCTCTATCTCTATCTCTATCTATCTCCTCTCTCCTCTCTCCCTGTCTGTCTGTTTCTGTCTCTGTCTATCTATCTATCTATCTATCTATCTATCTATCTATCTATCTATCTATCTATCTATCTATCTATCTATCTATCTATCTATCTCTTTTCTCTCTCTCCTCTCTCTTCTCTCTTCTCTCTCCTCTCTCCTCTCTTCTCTCTTCTCTCTTCTCTCTTCTCTCTTCTCTTTTCTCTTTTCTCTTTTCTCTTTTCTCTCTTCTCTCTCCATCTATATATCTATACCTATATATCTCTCTATCTCTATCTCTATCTCTATCTCTATCTCTATCTCTATCTCTATCTATATCTCTATCTATATCTCTATCTCTATCTCTATCTCTATCTGTCTGTCTGTCTGTCTGTCTGTCTGTCTGTCTGTCTCTCTGTCTGTCTGTCTGTCTGTCTGTCTGTCTGTCTGTCTATCTATCTATCTATCTATCTATCTATCTATCTATCTATCTATCTATCTCTTCATCCATCTCTATATCTACCGTGTCTGTCTGTCTGTCTGTCTGTCTATCTATCTATCTATCTATCTATAGATGAGAGAGAGAGAGAGAGAGAGAGAGAGAGAGAGAGAGAGAGAGAGAGAGAGAGAGAGAGACCTGTTTGTTTTCTCTATTTTAGCATCCTTCCATTTCAAGCGCGAACCACTCAGAGTGATTTTAGACTCAGGAAAATAAATAAATAAACCATAAAAAGCGTGAACCCATTAAAACTGATCAGATTATGCTGATGCTCCA
>NW_015425350.1:0-1289 GCF_001527695.2 Protobothrops mucrosquamatus | reverse complement strand
CCAGCCATGCTGAGGGGAAAGGGAGAGGTTTCCAAGCTGAGCCATGCTGGCTCAGGAATTCTGGGAGTTGAAGTCCATGAGTCATAAAAGAGCCAAGGTTGCCTACCCCTGACCTAGCTCTAAGGCTGGAAAAAGTGGAAGGAAAGAGAAGAGAAGATGACCAGCAGTAAGTGGATGGTCTTATTTATAGTGGCAATGATTGCACCATTGGAAGATCTGAAAGACGAGATTAAGGAAAGATTGTCATGGAAAAACTCTTATGTGGTCACTGAGAATCAATAGTGAGTGGATGGCATGTAGGCATTCAAAAACCAATCAAAAGAAAATCCAATGCATTTTGGCCATGAAATGACAAATCTCTCTATCTCTTGCTAGATATGTCCCCACCTTTGAATGTATAGAAATTTGTAATAGGTGCAGAATGGATAGGTCCAGTCTTTGTACTCACCATCACAAGGCCTTATTTGTGTATTTCTTCCTTTTGTGTCTTGGATCCAGACATAAAATGCATATAAAATAGTGACTTTAAGCAACATAACATCTCGGGTTATTATTTCCCTTTTTCTCTCCAAAAATCTGGAGTGAAGATTTTGAATATTGTTGCCTTATTTTTCTCTCTTCTGCCGCTCTGTTGAAAATGTACACACAACCACTATCTTTCTTTAATTTAATTAATTAAATTTAATTAATTAAATTTAATTAATTAATAGAATTCTTCTATTTCAGGAGTAATAACAGTTCTTTCAGTCTTCACAAAATACTTTTTTTTTCTTTCTAATCCTTCCAGGTGTCTTAAATTAAGAATTCTAAAAAGGATGGTTGCGAAACAAGGCACCCTTAAGCAAGGTCTACCTGTAAAGCTTTATTTTGATTCCCCATCCACACTCTTAATTTATCTTGTCTGAATTTGACTATCTATAGGTATCCATTATCTGTCTGTCTGTCTCTCTCTCTCTCCTATCTGTCTGTCTGTCTGTCTGTCTGTCTGTCTGTCTGTCTGTCTGTCTGTCTGTCTGTCTGTCTGTCTGTCTATCTATCTATCTACAGTATCTACCTATCTACCTATCTGCCTATCTGCCTATCTGCCTATCTGCCTGCCTGCCTGCCTGCCTGCCTGCCTGCCTGCCTGCCTGCCTGCCTGCCTGCCTGCCTGCCTACCTACCTACCTACCTACCTACCTACCTACCTACCTACCTACCTATCTATCTATCTATCTATCTATCTATCTATCTATCTATCTATCTATCTATCTATCTATCTATCTATCTATCTATCTATCTATCTATCTA
>NW_015425349.1:0-1289 GCF_001527695.2 Protobothrops mucrosquamatus | reverse complement strand
GGGGGGGGGGGGAATGGGCAGGCTTTTTATCAATAAGGCCACCCTGGAAGAAAGGGACGCGGGGCTCTCGCCTTGAAAGAGGAGCATCGCTTCGCGTTTCAATCTGAACTGGAGACGTCGCGGCGTTCTCGGTTACGTAGCAATGGGAGCGTTGGGGGGGGGCGTGCTAAAAGCTCCCTTTTGGGATGCAGGTTTACACCTGACGTGTAACGTGGTACACAGTCACCTCCTCAGTTCTTGATTGCCTTTGAGTTGAATGAGAAGTTCCCTTTTGATGGGGAGAATGCAACAGGATCAAGCAGCCTCCCCCCCCCCTTTTTTTCTTTTTTTCTTTTTGACTTCACCGGAAAGAAAACACGAATCAACTCACTTGTGATCTTTCCCACAGAGGGGGTGGGCTATTGTTTCCTTTAACTTAATCCACTTGTTTGTTTTTTGACTCTTATCATAGAGTTTGGTGAATTTGCCAAATTAGAAAAGTGTACTTGCTCTTTTTCCCGTTACAAGTAGTCCTCGTTCGTTTAGTGACTGCTCAAAGTTACAACAGGCTCTGACAAAAGTGACTTAACGACTGTTTTTCAAACTTACCGCTGTTGCAGCATCCTCATGGTCGTGTGGTCAAAATTCGGAAGCTTAGCAACTCACAGGTTGCTGTGTCCTGTGGTTATGTGATCACCTTTTGTGACCTGACAAGCAAAACCAATGAAGCCAGATTCACTTAACAACCAAATTACTAACTGCCCTCTGGAATGACCTACCCCCCCGACCTACGTACAACTACGGACCTGCGCCTCTTCCGCCGAGCCTTGAAAACCCATCTATTCCATGCGGCCGGCCTGGCGTAGTTTTGATTGGGCTTTGCTAGGGGTTTTATATGGGGTATTTTAGAGCAGGCTTTTATTCAATATTTATTGTGATTTTTATTATTGCCTGTTCACCGCCCTGAGTCCCGTAAGGGAGATAGGGCGGTATATAAATTTAAATAATAAATAAATAAAATAAACAACTGCAGTGAGTCACTTAACAACTGTAGCAAGAAATGTTGTAAAAATGGGACAAAATTCACTTCACAAATGTCTCCTTTAGCAATAGAAATTTGGGGCTCAGTTGTGATCGTAAGCCAAAGGCTACCTGTATTCTACTCTTGAGCTCGACTGAAATTTAGATGGCATTTTCTAAAAGGCGGAGCTTCCTCAGGACACACTTTTGTCGATCCACAAGTTCTTCTGGGCCATTTGACATCTATGTGTAGTTGCTGCAGCTGCACCACATAAAATATTAGATGTGAC
>NW_015425348.1:0-1289 GCF_001527695.2 Protobothrops mucrosquamatus | reverse complement strand
GGATAGTGCAAGCCGTAGTATTCCCTCTGACATTCTAGGGAAGTGAAAAGTGGACTTTGAAGAAGCAGGATAAGGAGAATATTGATGCTTTTGAACCTTAGTGTTGAAAAAGACTCCTAAGGATATTATGGACAGCCAAAGAAACAAACAAATGGATTGAACAATTCCTCTTGAGGCAAAAATGACCAGGCTCACATTACCATACTTTGGACACATTATGCAAAGACCTACGTAGCTCACTGAAGAAGATGGAAGGAAAAAGAAGCATTCAATGACAAGCTGCAAGATAAGATTCAATTATAGCAGAAAAGAATGCACCATTGGAAGACCCAAAAGATCACATTAGGAGCAGGCAGTCAGGGAGGAAGTGTATCTCTGTATATCAGCCTGACCTCAATACCTGGGAAGATTTTGGAAAAGATAATCAAACAACGAATCAGCGAACACCTAGAGGCAAACAAAGTCATTATTAAAAGCCAACATGGGTTTGTCAAAAACAGATCATGCCAGACAAACCTTATTGCAGTCTTTGACCAAGTGACAAAATTAGTGGACCAGAGGAATGCTGTGGATATAATTTACTTGGACTTCAGTAAGGCATTTGACAAAGTACTGTAGATCACAACCTACTACTTGATAAGATAGAAAAATGCGGGTTAGACAGCATCACCACCAGGTGGATTCGTAGCTGGCTGACCAGCCATACTCAGCGGAGCTGCATCTACATGGAGGGAAGTGTGTAGTGGGGTGCCCCAGGGCTCTGTTCTGTGCCCAGTGCTCTTCAATATCTTTACCAATGATTTGGATGAGAGGATAGATGGGGAGCTCATCAAATTTGCAAGACGACACCAAGCTGGCAGGAATAGCCAACACTCCAGAAGACAGGCTTAAGATACAGAAGGATCTGGACAGACTTGAACACTGGGCACTATCTAACAAAATGAAATTCAATGGTGAAAAAAGCAAGGTTCTACATTTAGGCAAGAAAAACCAAATGCACAAGTACAGCATAGGTGGCACCTTGCTAAAAATAGTAGTAACTATGAGAGGGACCTCGGAGTCCTAGTGGACAATCACTTAAATATGAGCTAGCAGTGTGCTGCAGCTGCCAAAAAGGCCAACACAGTGCTAGGCTGCATTAACAGAGGGATAGAATCAAGATCATGTGAAGTGTTAATACCACTTTACAATGCCTTGGTAAGGCCACACTTGGAATACTGCATCCAGTTTTGGTCACCGCGATGTAAAAAAGATGTTGAGACTCTAGAAAGAGTACAGAGAAGAGCAAC
>NW_015425347.1:0-1289 GCF_001527695.2 Protobothrops mucrosquamatus | reverse complement strand
GCCTAAGCAATCTGTCATTGCTTGGAGGCACACATTTGAACTGAGGGATCAGCGAGCTGGGGAATCAGCAAAAGAATTTATTGCAGCCTTGAGAAGAGCGGCTAAACCGTGTGAGTTTAAGGATCTAGAGGAAAGGCTGCGTGATCGTTTTGTGTGCGGACTGAGGAACAGAGACTTACAGCAGAAGCTGTTTGCTAAGAAAGATGTCTCTTTCCTAGATGCTCTGCGAGAGGTTACGGCAGAGGAAGCTGCAGGTGGAGCGGTCAAGAATCTGCGGCCCACTCGAAGCACTCCAGAGACTGCAACCATCCACAAGGAGGACGTGCGGGAGGATTCGGAAGAGGATCCTGAAGATGAAGTGGACAAGCTTTTCCAAGCAGCTGGAAGGAGGCCCAAAGATCGTCAAGATAAAGGCCCAGCTGAGCTTCATTGCTTCGGATGCGGAGGTCGCCACAAGCAAGTGGAATGTCGGTTCCGTTCTGCCATCTGCCGAGCGTGCGGAAAGAAAGGCCACATCGCTGCGGTTTGCCTGGGTCGATAGAAGGTACAACCGAAGGAAGAATTGAATCTGAAAGGTACCAGGGTACCCAGTCAAAACAGGGTGGGGTTCTGTGCAACGCGCAGGAATATTCTAAGAATAGACACACACAAACCCCTTAAAAAGAAATTATCCCTTAATGTAAGATTGCAGGGAGTTCCATTGTCGATGGAACTAGACACGGGGTCTGCCCTATCCATAATTTCCCTCAACACATTTCACAAAATCTGCAGCAGCAGTGGCCAGTGAGCTTCGCTAAGGCCTTCTAATGTAATCCTTACTGATTTTCAAAATTCCAAGGTGTGCGTTAAGGGGGAGGCCACCCTTAAGGTACAGTATAAGAATTTTGAAGGCCCCTTAGACGTGCTGGTTGTGGGGGGTGAGCGCACAAGTCTAATTGGACTCGATTGGTTTGAGGCATTAGGAATCCAAGTAACAGAGCTGCACAAGTTGCAAATAGAGACCCTTGCAGATGTCTACAAGGAGTTTGCAGATGTGTTCAGTTCTGAGCTAGGATCCTACAAGGGACCTCCAGTTTCACTAAAGCTTGATTCAGCTGTACAGCCCATAAGGGTTAAACCTAGGAGAGTACCATTTGCTCTTAAGGGCAAGATTGATGCTGAACTGGACAAGTTGCTCCAGCAAGGCATATTAGAGCCTGTAGATTCCAGCCCGTGGGAAACCCCCATTGTAACGCCTTTAAAGGCAAATGGGGACATTCGTATTTGTGCAGACTACAAGTGCACACTAA
>NW_015425346.1:0-1289 GCF_001527695.2 Protobothrops mucrosquamatus | reverse complement strand
CAGGCAAGTCTGTAGCCGAAAGCAGGCCAAGTTCTCCAAGGCAAACACCAGGCTGCCGGGCCACCCATGGCAGTAAAAGTCTCCAGGCCACTCGCCCGCCCTCAGCCACCACATCCCCAAGATACCAAGCCACCAGGCTGTCGGGCCGCCGGGTTGCCAAGCCGCCGGACCGGACCGCCGTCGGGACGCTTGGGCCGCTCGGGACGCTTGGGCCGTCGGGACGCTTGGGCCGCTTGTCTCCCAAAGATCAAAGACAATAATTTCCCTTCTTCCTTTCCATTCTAGGATTCTGCCGCCCCCAATACCAGTTCTAATATTCTTCCACCTGCAGAATACTGCCATGCACAGTGATTATACATATTCCAATATATACTTCAATATTTTAGTCTTAAAAGTGACTAGGGCAGTTACTGCTCTAGCACTACAAGAATATATTTTACTTTTTATCAGTGAGTTTACAGTAGTATTTTTCACAAATTGTGTCCACCACAAATGTGCTCATTTCCTTTATAATATCTAAAAATGGTAGCAGTGTATCACCAATATATTTTCCAGAATGACATATGCTGTGCAGATTATTTTTCCTTGATTGAATGTAATTGTTTCTAAATAGGAGGTATATAAATTTGTTATCCTAGAAGCAACTGGGCTCTCCATATCAGCACTTTAATTTGATAATAAATCTTTCTGTATATCTAGCAGTATATCTAAAATATATTTTTAAAAAATCAATAGGTCAGTATTAGATCTGAAATCCCCAACATATTATAACACTACCTTTTTAGATAAAAATTGTAGAATATGGATTACAAATGCATTTATATATTTCTTCCAAATTAAGCTGATTTTGTTTGTGTGACGCTGAAGAGTGTGATAATAATAATTATTGGCTTTTCTATAGCTTTCTTTTATATAGCTTTTATTCTGTATTCTACTATTTCCCATTTTTAGCATTTTGTTATCATGACATAATTAAATATGTCAAATTAGTCCAGTATTATAGCCAAAATAATTATATGAACACCAAAAGCTAAGTCTAACTCGGAAATCTGATCTTCTCTCTCTCTCTCTTTGTATTTGTGTGTGTGTATGTGTGTGTGTGTGTGTGTGTGTGTGTGTGAGAGAGAGAGAGAGAGAGAGAGAGAGAGAGAGAGAGAATGTTTTAAATATATCACTCTTTGTAAGGTGTTAGAGATTGGAATTTGGCAGGTGCCCTTGTTAAAGGATACACTGCCATACATAAGTGATGAAAGAGAACTGAGTGATTAAGTGGCAGTGATTAAGTATAC
>NW_015425345.1:0-1289 GCF_001527695.2 Protobothrops mucrosquamatus | reverse complement strand
GTTGTTAAACAGATCACAGGTAAAACAAGGCTAGAATTACCCAAATATTTTTATCACAGGGCCCAAATTCTGTTTTTATCCTTTACAACAGGAATGCAAGAACTGTATTTTTAACAGATTGTTATATTAAACCTTATTTAATTCTTAAAAGGTTGACATAGGCATAAGCCATTTGTATTTGAATAGAAGTATAGGATTTTGGGTTTTTTTGGGGGGGGAGTAGACAACGAAACTTTACACATTGTGCTAGCCCTAAATTTTGGAGTAACTCTACTTACCTAAATTAGCGAATCAGCTAGTACATAATGCTTGACTGCTGCTGAAGGGCTTCTACCAATGGTGGCAACTATCACTATGAGTTAAGTGCAAACAGGAAATCCAATCTTGGTTTTCCAAACAAGTCAGGAATTGGAAGATAAGAACCAATCAGGTTTCTGACTATGGATTGTGGTTTCTATGCCACTATGTCCTGCAGGAGAGGCTGCCCCAGAACCATCAGCTGCTGGAACCCAGGAGGGGACCCTTTTTTGCTGTGGCGTCTGCCCTTTGGATGGTCAGGTTGGCCCTGACTTTGCTGGTTTTTTGCAAGGTCTTCAAGAGGTGGTTTTGTCACTGGGCTTGGAGATCTGGATGTGCAAGAACTGATGTAATCTCTGTGTTAATTTGTGTGGGTTTTCTACCTCAGTTGTTGATTATATTTGTGCATTTTTTGGAATACTGTTGCTTTTGATTAGTTTTGATAATCATGAATTTCAGATGGGTAGTCACATAAATTGAAATAATAAATATGTGCCTCCAGTCTTTTCTTCACTCAGCAAAACAGTCCCAAGAGTTTTTTTGAAGATACCAACCCAAATTCATTCCCAATAGAATTAATCTATCCTATTATCTATAGTGGGACATCTTGCAACTACTGAACAATAACCTTTTGTTTAAGTAGTCACACAAACAGCCCCTCATGATTCTGATTACATCTGAAATCTGCCCTCAGCCATCTTTCAAGTTCACCCTTCACCAGGATCAACGCTTGAAGTACTGGAGATCCACTGATTTTCATGTAATAAAAGAAAATACGACATTTGTGTAATTGTTTTATTTATTTATTGTTCGAATTTATATCCCGCCCTTCTCCTTGCGGACTCAGGGCGGCTGACAATCAATTAAAAACACCAATAACAACACAAAATTTAAAATTAATTAAAATGAAATATTTAACTTGTCTAATTTAAAATATAATTAAAAACTCCTCTAAAAACCCCTCTTAAAAATTACCCTAGGCCAGTCCCGCT
>NW_015425344.1:0-1289 GCF_001527695.2 Protobothrops mucrosquamatus | reverse complement strand
CCGGCCTGCGGCTCGGCGAGGGTGGAGGCTGTAGTCCGGCGGATTTGGAGGCTGCGATGGCCTCGGACTCGGCCGGCGGCTCGGCCACGGGCTCGACGAGGAGGCCGTAGCCCGGCGGCCTGGCGGCCCGGCGGAGGATCCGGCCTATGGACTCGGCCTGCGGACTCGGCGAGGAGGCCGCAGTCCGGCGGCCTGGCGGCCTGGCGGAGGATCCGGCCTACGGTCTCGGTCTATAAACTCCGCGGTGGACCCGACGAGGGTAGAGGCCGGGGTTCGGCGGCCCGGTGGAGGATCCGGCCCGAAGAGCCCGGCCGTGGATCCAACTTTAGCGGCCGGTCGTCTCGCTTATCCCAGGTCTAGAAATGGGAATTGAACATCAAGAGGACTTGTTCCCCCCCCCCTCGTGTGTTTTTCTGTTGTTGGACCTCGTATTCATGCTCGGAGCATACTCCAGGTTGGAACTGCTGGCCCTGCGCGATTCCCCCCTCGCGCAGGCACGGCCCAGTATAACCTTGAGGGCCGTCCTTAATGACGGGGTGTGGAACCCCCAGAGGGGCACAGCAAAAAAAGAACTGAAGAGGAGGAAATTGAGAGCTTTCTTAGTGGGATGTTTTAACAAATTTTTAGGGGGTACGGGGAGGGCCGGGGGGGGCATGGGGGATGCCTCTCTGGGGCCAAGGCCGGGCCTGTCTGAGGGACGCGGCGTGGGAGTGGAGGGGGAGGTGGTTGGGGGGTTAAGAGAGGGTGGTATGATTAGTACGGCCAGTGGGAGGGGCAGATATGGCGGGAGCAGAGGACCATATCGGGTTTGGGGAGCACGCACACGCTGTTTACAAGCGTGTGGGTGCTCCGGTCCTCAGGACTCCACTCGGTCTCCAGGGATCTTAGATCCTCGGGCCCGGGATCACCGGCTGATGTTATGCAATGCCAGGTCAGTGGTGAACAAAGCCCTCCTCATTCAAGATCTTATTCAAGAGGGGGGTGCGGACCTGGCAGGTATCACCGAGACCTGACTGGGCACGGAAGGGGGAGTGCCCCTTGTTGACATCTGCCCGCCGGGTTTCCAGGTATTCCATCAGCCAAGGACCCAGGGTAGGGGCGGTGGGGTAGCGGTCATTATAAGGGAGAATCTATGTCCGAGGGAGACCACTGTGCCTCAGATAGATGGTGGAGAGTCCCTCCTTGTGAAGTGGGGGCAGGGGGTTCAAGTGGGCCTGTTGATTATATACCTGGCTCCCTGCTATGTATCAACGGCCCTGCCTGAGCTGGCCGACGTAATAGCCGGGGTG
>NW_015425343.1:0-1289 GCF_001527695.2 Protobothrops mucrosquamatus | reverse complement strand
CCCGGGGACATCTACTGATCCAGTAGTCCCCACTCTCCGCCGAACCACAGATGGAAATCCGAATGGAAGAGACTACCACCGAGAACGAAGGCACCGATCCATTCAAAGACGTCCGCCGCTGGAGGTGAAATTCAAAGGGGAGCCAACACGCTTGGGATTCTTCCTAACCCAAGTCCTCAGCTACATGGAGGAATATGGGTAGGACATCCCCAGCGACAAAGCCCGTATCCGGATTGTGCAATCTACCTTAGACGGACCGGCCGCAGATTGGGTGGTGAACTTGCACAACTCCAATGCCGCAGAGCTCAACGACTTCAACCATTTTATGTCCTCCCTGAGAAGATGATTTGAGGACCCCCTGGCTGATCGCAAAGCCCACGAAATGATAAAAACGATGAGGCAAGGCAAACGCCCGGTAGCCGAATATACACAAGAATTCCGGGCCATTGCCAGCAAACTGAACTAGCCAGAAGACATCCTCCTTAGCCATTTCAAAGACGGACTAAATTATGACCTATATGATGCTTGCCTGCCCTGAGGGGACCCACACCAACTCGAGGAATGGTACGTCTTGGCAGAGGAAGCATAGATCGACCTACTGAGGAGGCACCGCCGAGGAAAACAATGGAGCCGCTCACCGCCTGAGCTGACACGCGAACCAGTGAAACCATTGGCCATGGCCAAGAAGCAACCGGGGTGTTTCAAGTGTGGGAAAGAAGGGCACCGAGCTGTAGAATGCCGCTCAAGAGCCACCCAACACAACCCAAACAGATCACCAGCCAGTAACTCCGGAAAGCCTCCAGCTAAGCCAAAAGAACCTGCCATGAGAATGATGGAAGCTGTGGAATCCCCCAACTCTGCTCAGCAGGGGGAAAGAACCCCAGCCTATACCGCAGGGCCCGTGGATGCCTCAGATGACAGCTTGGAGGGCGAACCCCTGGTAAGTGGACGCATCACACCCATCCTCAAGACAGTGACTATATTCATCCCCCCCATGGCCGAAGCCGTGAGGGTGAGAGCATTAATGGACTCTGGCTGCACCCGCTGCCTCATTAGCCCGATGCTAGTGGGGAATCTGGGCATTCCGTCAAGGAGACTGGAACAACCAATCTCATTTGGCCAGTTAGATGGGTCCATAGCAGGGGGGGTGCCAGCTACCCTAGCCACTTTACCAATACACCTCTCCCTGGGCAAACATGAGGAGGACATAACGTTTGTGGTGACCCCAGGCATGGAATGCCCAATGATCTTAGGGATGGAATGGTTACAAAAATGGAACCCCTGGATAA
>NW_015425342.1:0-1289 GCF_001527695.2 Protobothrops mucrosquamatus | reverse complement strand
GCAAGCGGGACTGGCCTAGGGGATTTTATAGGGGTTTTAATTACTTTTAAATTTGACATTCTTAAATATTTCATTTTAATCAAATTTTAAATTAGGTGTAATATGTTAGCTTTTTATCATTTGTCAGCCGCCCTGAGTCCGAAAGGAGAAGGGCGGGATATAAATACAATTAATAAAATAAATAAATAAATAAATAAATTCAATGCTGCTTATTTAATTGTCTTAATTTCCAATTATCTCCTCCATGCCGTTTTTCTGATGTCTAGAATTTCTTAACAAAGCTTCTGTGTAAGATCACTAGGTTCAGAGCACATAACTTTATGAATCGTCCAATTTTACGTAAGCATTGCAATTGGTCCTGACATTTAAAGCTGCATTGTGGTGTGAATAATCTGTGACCCTTGTCATAATTTCATCTGGTCTTTGCCCTTCATCTCAAAGCTCTGCAAGTGTGCAATTCAGATTTCTGGTAAGAGTGATATTCATTCCTGCTGGGTAGCAAAATTGAACAGTGTGTCAGAAAAGGAGAGAGAGAGAGAGAGAGAGACAAAAAGTTTGCTTTGCTAATCTTCATTCATATAAACATTATCTTGCAGTTTACTGTTCCATATTGGCTAGTTTCTGTTTTCTTTAATAGTCTTCCAGATTATTCTGGGAAGCTCACAAGCCAGGCACAAAGGCAATAGCTATTCCCCTATGTTTGTTCCCACTGCAAATTCGCTAAAGTTATTTAGGTATGTTACATTGATGATTTTGGAGCAGGCTGTCAATATTAAGTTTCTTCTGTTAGCTTTTTCCTACCTAGGCTCTTTCCAGATATATAGACTTCATTTCCCTGAATTCTCAATAATGACCATCAGACTGGACAATTGTAGGAGTTGAAAGATATTCAGGCTCTTGAAAATGGCTGGTTTATATAATTAGATGTGTTGTGAATAAAGCAATCAGCAATGGCTCCTATGGTGGGGGATAGTGAGAGTTGTTTGTCAACAACTTCTGAAAAACCACAGGTTTTGTCCATTCTTACTGTAATGTGTTGTTCTAATACTGCTCCTGACAATTGCTTGTTTGTTGACCTCTGCTTGTTTGTTCAAATATCTGAAAAGAAGATTCTGTGCAAATAAAACAACGATAGGCATGTGAACTCTTAACACAAGAGGATCCCTGCTTGGTTGCTGATTTCACATTTAACTGAACTTATCTGAAGGAATGATTTTATTCTCCCATTATGTATTCTGACAACATTCAAGAAAGTCTCGAAGTATGATAGGAAAAAAGGGTGATTTGGA
>NW_015425341.1:0-1289 GCF_001527695.2 Protobothrops mucrosquamatus | reverse complement strand
CTTTAATATTCCAAGTAGCCCAGAGTGCACACTGACACTCTGTTGACATCTTTCCTTTATAAGTATAAATTACATATATTTTATTCACAAGCTTCCTTATCTCTTTATTTAAACAAGCTGCTTTCCCATGAGTTAACTCTTTGTCTCAGTTGCCACATGCGGTGGAGAAAATTGCTCATTTCAATCCACAATTGTCATCATAGTCATTCATTACCTAGTCACACAACAATAGACAAGAAGGTTTAAAAAATTTAGGTACCACTTTATTTTCCAGAATAATTTTATTCCAGAAGTTTTACCACCTTAATAAATAAATGCCTAGATACTTAAGCAGCACTGGAGACCATAAGTAGTGAAACTAAAATATTACATTCCAGATAAATATAGATCAATAGTATTTAATAGCAATAAATCATCCTTTATTCTTAATGTTCATCAGGAAGATCTTAGGTCACTAATATTATTAGCCTAACTTTAATTAATTCCTTCTCTTTCCCCCCTTTTAATTTAAAAGTAAATATTAACTTAAATACAAGTTATTGACTATTGATTTCTCCTACCAAGAAAAAAATATTTTTTAAAAAATCAATTATGCATAGCTATCCCACAACAAGGCAACTAATTTCTCTAAAAAAAATTATTTCTCCTAAACATTTCTCTTTTGGTGTTAAAGAAATAACCTAGTATTTTGACAATATTCTTAAATTGTCCTGTGAAATGCTATAACATAGCTAACATAAATATTGCAAGCAAAAAGAAACAAAACATTTCCACTGGAGACAAGAAGCAATCTTTCCTTGAGAGAAGTGTGCTGCTTCATGTGGCTATTTAAAGATTAGATGTTGAACCTGATTTAGCAAGGAAAAGACAGAACACACCTTTTTCCTCTTTATGCAGTATTTATATGGTCGTAACAACACAAGGAGGCAGAGAGGCAATAGTGTATCAAAAAAGATTACACAACTAACTAGTGCAAGGTGTAGACATATTAGAATTGTTACGGAATGAGACTTATCACCTCATATTTGTTAACATGGCAAAAAGAAAAGAATCTACAGGTTTAATTAACCAGACATTTTTTTTACATTTGCATTATTTATTTATTTATTTATATTTGAATTTATATCCCGCCCTTCTCCCGTAGGACTCAGGGCGGCTGACAATCTATTTAAAATACATACAAAACAATACAAATTTAAAATTAATTAAAAAGAATATTAAATATTTGTCGAATTTAAAATATAATTAAAACCCCCCTAAAAATTACCCTAGGCCAGTCCTGCAAGCTG
>NW_015425340.1:0-1289 GCF_001527695.2 Protobothrops mucrosquamatus | reverse complement strand
CTCCACATAACCAGTTCCTGGTGCCCAAAAGGTTGGGGACCTCTGCCTTAGACCATGCTTTAGACATGAAAGCCAGCTGATTGGCCTTGGGCCAATCACTCTCTCTCAACCTAATTCTTTTCACAGGATTGTTGTGAGGAAAATAGGGGGAGGAACGTATGCTGGATATGTTTGTTGCGTCGAGTTATTTGCAAAAGTACCGTAATAAAGATGGGATATAAAAAAATAAAATAAATACAATTACTATGAGATATTCAGTGATTGATTGCTTGGAAAAGTCTGGATGTTCCCAACTTTTCTATCTCATTTATATAGGAATTGAACCAAAATGTGTACTCGGAGGAAAGTTTTTAAAAGGATTATTTTCCATTCATCCTAATTTCTGCAGATGTGCTAAGTTTTTTTCAGCCATAAGGATACATGTTCTGATATCTTCATGTATCAAAAATGAATGGCATAAAATCCCCTTGCACAAAAGTAAAAAAAACACCCCAAACACTGAATTTTATAAAAATTCTCAGATATTGTAGCTGAGGCCTCCTCTGTGCTCTACTCTATTTTCATAAAATTGCTTACAAAAACAGAGACATAATTGCATACTTTTAAAATATGCCACCAATCTATAAAGTTTATTTTTGAAAAATTCTTCTTTCCTAAAACTTACTGAAGTGAAAAATAAATATATCATATATCAGGAATTTGCATATTTTATCCAATTCTACAAAAGAACTGAAAGCTTAGCATAACTGCATTTATTTTTAAAATTAAAATGGAAAGCTGTTTAGTCCAAACTAATTATGCATATTTTTAACATTTATTCTGTTTTATATTATTTCTAAATAGCTAATATCTGATTTCCAACTATAGTAAATTTATTTTGCTTCAGAATAGGGAAAATGCAAAATCCCCACTTCCTACTGATCACAGAAACACAGAAACTATAGATTATTTTGTTTACACAGGTTCTAATCACAAATTTATACTTGAGTAATAACCCACTCAGTATACACAGAAGGAATACAGCAAACATAATTTCTATAATGATACTTTAACTGTTTTATTTTTAAAAAGCTTTTATAAGGCTGAAATATATAAGGCAAATGAAGGATTTCTGGCATAGTTGAAAGAATGTTAAATTCAGTACATTTAGTTCCAAGTTACCTATTTTTACAATCTGAACAAATAATTTCTTCATATAGTTTACTGTATTTAATATATTGTTTTATTGATTTAACAAATATGTACTTTATTTTGGACTGCTTTGAGAACTTAGTAGTAAAACTAAAGAA
>NW_015425339.1:0-1289 GCF_001527695.2 Protobothrops mucrosquamatus | reverse complement strand
AAATCATAATGAGTCTTAATTTCTTGTATTTAAACATGAAAGGCAACATCCCTCTCTGGCTTCATTACTGAGGAATCACCAAGAAAGGCAACAGCAAAAAAGGTCATTAAAGGTGGCATACTTCTCTGTTGACCCACAAGGTCAAAGCTTTACTCTGGATATAACAATAAATTTCTTTCTATGGAATTTCTAACCCTAATCTTATGAATGCACATTTGCTTAATGGTGGCAGATTAAAGGATGAGCTTCAGATCAATTGTTTTATTGCAAATGCAAAATATGTTCTTTATAAAAATGAATAAGAGCAAGAGACAAGTTGTAGAATATATTGGTACACCATCTCCAGGTTTTAAACCCTCCACCTCTTCCTTTGATATGGTAAGAGATTTCATTCCCTCTTCTTTTTTTCCTCAATCTTGGATATGGCTACATTTTCACAGTGTTTTAATAATGGCTTTCTCTGCTTTATGCTCTTTACTTCAGGTTTTTCTGATATCAGTCATCACAGATTAGAGGATAGCACAGTTTGGGTGTACTAATAATTTCTGCAAGATTCAATAAATATTCTTTCCTAAATAATAATCCCAGAGACATTTCTTTTTTAAAAAGGAGTATAAATCATCTTCTTCCCTCCTTTATTTTTATGTTTGGATGGCTCCATCCCTGTCAATGTTGCTCCAAGGATAAAGGACATGATTCATTGTCATTATTTTTTTGGGACTTTCTACCCAGGGCTTTTAGTTCTGCTTGAGTTTTATTGCAAATGTAGTCCACCATTCCAGCTTGTGTATCTAGTGACTGGAATTGCCCAAGTGTTAATTGCCTTGATAGTAATTCCTGCACTGAGTTTGGACTTCTTCGTTCTCTTGGTATTTGTAGTGATCATCTGCATCTAAACTCTTTATGTAAGCTTTTTGTATTGCTTACTCTCAGAATTAATTTCAGGTTAGGATCATAAGAGAGAAGATAGGGGAGGGGAAGGGGGAGGAGCAAAAGGAGAAGGAGGAGAAGGAGAAGAAAAAGAGGGAGAAGGAGAAGAAGAGGAAGAAGAAGAAGAAGAAGGAGGAGAAGGAGAAGAAAAAGAGGGAGAAGGAGAAGAAGAGGAAGAAGAAGAAGAAGAAGAAGAAGAAGAAGAAGAAGAAGAAGAAGAAGAAGAAGAAGAAGAAGAAGAAGAAGAAGAAGAAGAAGAAGAAGAAGAAGAAGAAGAAGAAGAAGAAGAAGAAGAAGAAGAAGAAGAAGAAGAAGAAGAAGAAGAAGAAGAAGAAGAAGAAGAAGAAGAAGAAGAAGAA
>NW_015425338.1:0-1289 GCF_001527695.2 Protobothrops mucrosquamatus | reverse complement strand
ACAATCCCGGATCTCCTAACCTTCCGCCGCGCCCTCAAGACATGGCTCTTTCAGCAAGCGGGACTGACCTAGGGTGAATTTTAAATAGGGATAATTTTTAATGATTTTAATAATGTCACAGCTACAAATATTTGGTTTTAATTGGCTTTTATAGGGGAAATGTTGTGTGTGTTGTTTGTATTGTGTTATTTTAATATGCGGTGAGCCGCCCTGAGTCCCGTGGGGAGAAGGGCGGCATATAAATTATGAAAAAATAAAAAAAAAATAAAAAAATCTAGTCCAACCCCCTGCTCAGGCAGGAAACCCTATACCATTTCGGACAAATGGCTGTCCAGTCTCTTCTTAAAGACTTCCAGTGTTGGAGCATTCACAGCTTCTGGAGGCAGGTTGTTCCACTGGTTAATTGTTCTGACTATCAGGAAGTTTCTCCTTAGTTCTAGGTTGCTTCTCTCCTTGATCAGTTTCCACCCGTTGCTTCTTGTTCTGCCTTCAGGTGCTTTGGAGAATAACTTGACTCCCTCTTCTTTGGGGCAGCCCCTGAGATACTGGAAGGCTGCTATCATGTCCCCCTTTGTCCTTCTCTTCATTAAACTAGACCAGTGGTTCTCAACCTTTTTAATGCCGCGACCCCAACCGGTCGCAAGTCGAGGACTAAACCGGTCATAAGTCGAGGACTAAACTGGTCGTAAGTCGAGGACTACCCAACCGGTCGTAAGTTGAGGACTTTCCCTGCCCAGGAGCGCCGCGCATGCGTGGTTCCGCCCCCTGCGCCGGCCGAGGCGTAGCTGGCAAGCGGCAGAGACGGAGCAGGCCGACCACCAGCTGGCCCAGCCCAAGGGAGGTAAGGCACCCGCCGGAAAAGGGGGAAAAAAATGGCGGACAAAAAAAATGGCGGACAGCCTTGCTTGGCGACCCCCATGAAATGGTCGATTGACCCCAAATGGGGTCCCGACCCACAGGTTGAGAACCACTGAACTAGACATCCCCAATTCCAGCAACCGTTCCTTATGTGTTTTAGCCTCCAGACCTCATCTAATCATCCAAAGATGCTTAGCAACATATCTCCGAGACCGCCTTCTGCCGCAGGTTGCCTCCCATCGGCCGGTACGCTCCCACAGGGTGGGTCTCCTCAGGGTGCCGTCAGCCAGACAGTGCCGGCTGGCGACCCCCAGGGGGAGGGCCTTCTCGGTGGGAGCCCCCACCCTCTGGAACGAACTACCCCCAGAGATCCGGGTGATCCCGGATCTCCCCTCCTTCCGCCGCGCCCTAAAGACATGGCTTTTTCAACA
>NW_015425337.1:0-1289 GCF_001527695.2 Protobothrops mucrosquamatus | reverse complement strand
GTATCCACCAGGGAAAGAGACCTCAGGAAGGCCTCAGTGTTTTTCCAGGCCTCAGAACAGCCCAACTGAAGAGAAACACCTGCAATTGTGTGCAATGTGGGCTTTGCTTTTCTCAGAACTCAGAGATGCTTAAACATCAACAAATCCACACTGGACAAAAAACTTATCAATGTCTGGAGTGTGAGAAATCTTTTATTCGGAAAACAAGTCTCAAAATCCACAGTAAAATTCACATGGAAATAAAACCTTATAAATGCTTCAAGTGTGGAAAATGTTTCACTCGGCGTTCATCACTTTGCAATCATAATAAAACACACACAGAGGAGGAAAGCAGAACGTGCCTAGAATGTGGGAAATGTTTTTCCAGCAAATCAACCCTGCGGCGACATCAGAGAATCCACACTGGGGAGAGACCTTATGAATGTCTGGAGTGTGGAAAATGTTTTTCCAGCAAATCAACCCTGCAGCGACACCAGAGAATCCACACTGGGGAGAGACCTTATCAATGTCTGGAGTGTGGGAAATGTTTTTCCCGCAAATCACACCTGCAGCAACACCAGAAAATCCACACTGGGGAAAGACCCCATGAATGCCCAGAATGTGAGAAACGATTTGGGCGTTCTTCCACACTTTGGAGTCACCAAAAGACGCACAAGGGAGAAAAACTCTATAAATGTAACAATTGTGAGAAATGTTTTTCTGTAAAGGAAAGTCTTTTTCAACATCAGATAATCCACACAGGAGAGAAACCCTATCAGTGCATCGAGTGTGGAAAATTTTTTGGTTTGAAAGCAACCCTCAGAAATCATGAGAAAATTCACAGAGGGGAAAAAAAATTCAAATGTTTAGACTGTGGGAGAGCATTTATTTATTCATCTCAGCTTAGAAGTCACTGGCAAGTCCATATAGGAGAGAAGCCCCATAAATGCTCGGAGTGTGATAAATGTTTTTCTAGGAGATATAGCCTTTTGATACATCAGAGAACCCACAGTGGAGAGAAACCATATAAATGTCCGGAGTGTGGGAAGTCTTTTTCTTGCCAAAAATATCTTAGAACACACGAGACAATTCACACAGGAAAGAAGCGTATCGGGTCTAAACAGAAAAATGAAATGTGCTCAGAATGTGGGAGATGTTTCTCCATGAGGTCACACCTAATTCAACATGAGAGACTTCACACCAGAGACAGGCCCTATCAATGCCCAGAATGTGACAAGCGATTTGTGGAGTCTGCTGAACTCCGGAGACACCAGAGGGGGCACACAGGAGAGAAGCCCTATAAATGTGGG
>NW_015425336.1:0-1289 GCF_001527695.2 Protobothrops mucrosquamatus | reverse complement strand
ACCCTGATCTCTGGGGGTAGTTCATTCCAGAGGGTGGGAGCTCCCACAGAGAAGGCCCTCCCCCTTGGGGTCGCCAGCCGGCACTGTCTGGCCGACGGTACCCTGAGGAGACCCACTCTGTGGGAGCGTACAGGTCGATGGGGGGTAATCTGCGGCAGGAGGCGGTCTCGGAGATATCCAGGTCCGATGCCATGGAGCGGTCTCGGAGATATCCAGGTCCGATGCCATGGTAGGTATGTATGGTACATACCTACCTAGATATTTAATTGATTTGGTAAAAATACAGAACTGATATTTCTTATTGTATAAAGGACCACATTTTCATCTATATGCATCAATTCTGATTTGAACCAGTTAATAAAATATCCTGCTATTATACTAAAGGCCTCTTTCTTTTTCTTCAACACTGGGATAACAGTAGCATGGGATTTAGAAATAAACAAAAAAAGTCACCTAAAAATAAAACCAATTTGTGTTCAACTGAGGAAACATACCACAGTAGTAATGGGAGGACTTCAACTATTCAGATATCAACTGAGAGACAAACTCTGCAGTGAGTGGGAGATCAAACAGATTCTTAACCAATCTAGCCAATAACTTTATCATCCAAAAGGTGGAGGAAGGAACTAATCCTTACTAATTGAGAAGAAGTGATAGAGGGTGTTGAAATTGCCAGAACCTTAGTGAAAGTGACCACGTCATGCTGAAATTCAATATAATGCAAACACAAACAATAGAAAATAATCCAACCAGAGTCTAAAACTTCAAAAGATCCTAAAAGACAAGCTCGGAATCCAAAAAGATCTAGAAAAACTTGAACAATGGGCCCTGTCCAACAAAATGAGTTTCAATGTGGAGAAAAGCAAAGTTTTACATTTAGGTAGGAAAAATCAAAGGTACAAATACAGATTGGGCGAGACCTGGCTTAAAAACAGTAACTATGAGAGGGACCTTGGAGTCCTAGTGGACAATCACTTGACTATGAGCCAGCAGTGTGCAGCAGCAGCCAAAAAAGCTAATACAATCCTGGGTTGTATAAACAGAGGCATAGGATCAAGATCACACGAAATATTAGTACCGCTTTATAAAATCCTAGTGAGACCACTCCTGGAATACTGCAACCAATTTTGGTCGTCACATTACAAAAAGGATGTTGAAGCCTTGGAAAAAGTTCAAAGAAGAGCAACTAAAATGATCAAAGGCCTGGAGACTAAAACATATGAAGAACGGCTGCAGGACTTGGGTTTGGCTAGTCTAAAGAAAAGAAGAAACAGGGGTGACATGATAGC
>NW_015425335.1:0-1289 GCF_001527695.2 Protobothrops mucrosquamatus | reverse complement strand
CGTTGGATGGCTCTCCTCACCAAGCAGTTTTTATTTATTTTTTTCTCCATTTCTCCCCCCAAAATAAACCTCCACAGAGTTTTTTAAAACACAAAGACGCCAAGCCTTTACGGGATGTCCTGGCAGCAAACCCCAACCGTTTCATCACGTTGCTCTTACCTGGCGGGACCCAGACAGCGGTTCGGCCCGGTTCCCCCAGCGCCAGCACCATGCGGCTGGACCTCCAGTTTCAAGCGATTAAGGTACGGTTGTTCCCTTCAACATAGGAGGCTAAATAAAAGGTACCCACCTGGATTTCGGGGGCTTTGCTAGCTGTAGACCAGGGGTTTCCAGCCTTGGCAGCTTTAAGACCTGGGGACTTCAACTCCCAGAATTCCCAGAAGGGGGGGGGGAAAGAAAAAAAATACACACGTGTTGACTTCCGACTCCCTCTCGCGCAGTAGAATAAAACATCAAAACATCATTTTTTTTTTTACTTTTATACAACAGTATAAACGAGCCATTTCTAGAACAAAGAAAGCTTTCTAATTGGTAAAACCCAAAATCAAAGTTTCATTTTTTTCCCACCTCAAGCACAAAGTCCAGAAATGGTTTCCAAGTAGAAACAAAAATCTTTATATATATATATTTTTCTTTAATCAAAGCAGAGTCAATTCAGCCACCTTCGCGAACTCCCATCGTCTCTTGTGGGGCTTGAAGTGTTTTTTGTGTTTTGGTCCACTTTCCAAGCGTCTCCAGTTTGCAAATGGCCCTGCCAAATGGAAACGTTAAATGGACAATAACTAATCACCTGCTGAAGGCAATTTACATAGCGGCCATCCTTGGTTTTTTTTGTTTTTGTTTTTTGTTTTCTTCAACAGATCATCAGTATCATCGTTAAGAATGATGAATGCTGGCTGGCAAACCAGCATTCCTTGGTGAGCCAGCTGAGGCGAGCCTGGGTCAGCGATGCTTTCCAAGAGAGGCACCGGAAGGAGAACATGGCGGCCACCAACTGGAAGGAACCCAAACTTCTGGCCTACTGCTTGTTGAATTATTGCAAGTGCGTCTCTTGTGTTGAATGTCTGTGGAGGTTCTCAGTCCTCCAGGTCATGGTTTCCCTTCTCCTTCTTCTCCTTCTCCTTCTTCTCCTTCTCCTTCTTCTCCTTCTCCTTCTCCTCCTTCTCCTTCTCCTCCTTCTCCTTCTCCTCCTCCTTCTCCTTCTCCTCCTTCTTCTCCTCCTTCTCCTTCTCCTCCTCCTCCTCCTCCTCCTCCTTCTCCTCCTTCTCCTTCTCCTCCTTCTCCTTCTC
>NW_015425334.1:0-1290 GCF_001527695.2 Protobothrops mucrosquamatus | reverse complement strand
GGACGATGGGCGTTTCCCACTTGGCGTGGTCCACCGGCTCGATGACCCCTTGGGCTAGCAGTTTGTCTAGCTGTTCGTCCACTTTGTGTCGTAGGGCGAAAGGGACACGGCGGGGCTTCAATCGGATTGGGGCAACACTGGGATCTAAGTTCAGAGAAATGGGTTTCCCCCGGTATTTACCCAGTGAGCCGTCGAACACATCCGGGAACTCCTCCAACAGCTGCTCGAACTCCTCCTTATGGATTCTGTGTAGGCCTGTGAATCCCAGGCCCAGGGGTTTGAGCCACTCGACGCCGAGCAAGGTGGGTCGATGGCCCTCCACAACGGTTAGCGGCAGGCGAGCTTTGTGTCCCCGGAACGAGGACCCGTGCTCGACCTAGCACGCGAAGATTGTGGCCGTTGAAGTCTACGAGCCCTCCCGTTGGTTTCTCCAGGGCGGTGTGGGACAGCTCCGGCAGCAGTCTTTTGAGTTTGTCCCACGACATGATGGAACAGATGGATCCTGTATCCACCTCCATCTTACATGGTTGCCTCCCGATCATGACCGTTGCAAAAAACTTTTTCGCGCCCGTCGAGTTGGTGTGGCTGACAACCATGTGATGCACTTTACGCTCGTCCTGGTCGTCGTCGTAGCCCCTTCTCTGGTCGCGCCTCCCTTCGGGTCGGGCTGACCCCTTCCATTTGTTCTCACGTGGTTTATGGGGCGGTGAGCGGCGTGGCGGTGAGCGGCGCGGTGGGGATTGTCGTGGTGGAGACGTGTGCCTCCGTGGGGGCGAACGCTGTTTCCTGGAATTTGGGCGCGAAGCTCGGCATGCTTTTGCGATGTGTCCTCGCCTCAGGCAGCGGCTGCACGTGGTGTCTAGGAACTGACAGTTTGCTCGTGTGTGGTTCCCCCGACACCCTGGACACTCGAGGTCGTCCCGCTCGTCTCGCCATGCTCGCTGCTTCCGGCTGGTAAAGGTGCGATGGACGGTCTCTTCCTCGCCGGCCTCGTCCGATTCGGTGGCCTCCAGATCGGGGGTTGGCTCGCGATGGGTGCGATGGATGTCACCCCATCTCATCTCGGTGGCCATGGATTCGGACTCTTCTGTGGCGAGGGCCTCGTCTAGGGTTTCGCTGAGGGTGAGACTTTGACGCACGATGAGTCGCTTCTTCACGTGCTCGTCCCTCATCCCCATGACGAGTCGATCCCGCAGCATATTTTCCAGGGCGACGAACTCGCAACGGGCTGCGATCGATCGGAGCTCTCCGAGGTACTTTCTGATGGGTTCGCCCGCCCGTTGTCGTCGG
>NW_015425333.1:0-1290 GCF_001527695.2 Protobothrops mucrosquamatus | reverse complement strand
ACAATATAGCCTCAGCGATTACCTCTGTATGCCCAGCATCCAGATTAGGAGATTCACATGTAAGACCCTGGTTTTTGATTGGAGAACTCCTCTTTGCTGGCAAATTCAACAGCTTGTTAGTACAGAAGCTTCATGAATCAAGCTTTAACAATTCTGATAGCAGACTATACTTTAAATGACCCACTCTTCTTAATCATATGTGAGTAACTAGTTATTCTCTTTAATCAATACAGAACTATATATCAGAGAATCTAGGATTATGGATTCTAATTCTAATTGCATTTTATTGTAAACATTGGACAGAGAGTATTGTAGGTGAGATCAGAGTTAAAATTGGTAGGTGCAGTTCTCAGCTTCTTAAGGATCTATAAGAAGTGATTTATGGTAACTAGGATTTTTGAGGAGATGAGTTGTTAGATATAAGTACTGGGCCTTATTAGTATTACCATAAAAATAAACATTGGTTTATGAAGTTTGTCTCTGTTTTTTGGATGAAGCTAGGAAATCCTTTATTATGATTATAAGTTATATTACATTATTAATACTATACTTAAGATGCTGGGACATAATCACTGACAGCAGCTGATAGCATTCTGATATTTTCCATTTTTGGTCCTCCATATATTTCTCTACCATTAGGCTAAATGAGATAGCTACTTTGGATGGAAGATATTGCAGCATGTAAGAGATTGGCAGAACTTGTACTCCTCGACTTGCCCCATGTCCTTTAAGCTCATCTGCTACCTACTCATGCAATGGATTTGAAGAAAAACCCATTGATTACATGAAATGAGGGGGCCCCTTTTAATTCATTTTCAACATTAATATTAGCTAACCATGAGAGTATTTATCCTCTCCTATATTTATGGGAGTTCATGGAGTAGCCAGGCCAAAGAGCTCCATGTTACTGCTATAATCAATGAATTACAGAAATACAATTATTCCGCTACACCTTTAAGTCAAATGAATTCCCATACAGTATCGCACTCTGCCAAGGTTCGCAGCAAAGCTATACTCATGCCATCAGTATGAGTACATAAAGAATGTAAACATGTTCCCTGTCAAATTCTAGGAACGGGGCAACATGTCAGGTAATTTAGTAATTTAGTCTCATATAACCTTTAGTCTCATATAGCCTCAATCTAACTCAAGGTTATATTTTAAAGGGCACTTATATTTTAAAATCTCATAAGTTTATCCTCTAATTGCAACCCACCTCTGTCATTAGACTTATTAAAAAAAATCCAGAGAGATAGTTTTCTCAACAATTTTGACTTCTTTCTTGTTACC
>NW_015425332.1:0-1290 GCF_001527695.2 Protobothrops mucrosquamatus | reverse complement strand
TCAAGGGCATCATTGGGGTGGCCTGGGGTGGAAATGTACAGCTGAGTATCATCAGCGTACTGATGGAAATCCACCCCGAAGCCACGAATGATCTCCCCCAGCGGCTTCACATAAATATTGAACAAAAGGGGAGAGAGGACCGACCCTTGTGGCACCCCACAAGTTAGGGGCCTTGGGGTCGACCTCTGTCCCCCTGCCAGTCTAGTCCTGAGACAGAGTAATTTGCTTAAAGCAAGGGTAGGGAACTATGGCCCCTTTATGACCCATGGACTTCAACTCGCAGAATTCCTGAGCCAGCATAGTTCCCCACCCCTAGCCTAAAGTCACCCAGCTGACTTCTATCCCTAATGAGGATTAATACTGAGATATTTGCCCCTAATGCAGCAGCTTATGAGAGGCTCTCATCTCTCTTAGATTTCAATTTTAACTTAATTTGTTTAAACATATATATTTTCATCTGCAAATTTCCACAACGTACATAGATTTTAACAGACAGCTCACGTACAACCTCCCACAAGCCATCCTGCCTTTGCTGATGCTTTCTAAAGGGAAATATAATTATGGAAACAATAAATGTTGTCTAAGTTAAGATAGATCAGGGGAGGGCCAATTAGAAAATACTAAGAGGAAAAGTGAGAAGATGTAAATAGTGAATGAGTGAAGAACTTGAAGGACTCAAGCGTGGGAGAAGAAGACTGAGGAGAAGGGAAATGAGCTAGAGAAGCAAAGGATGGGTGGGTAGAGTAAATGAAGGGAAATGTATCAAAACATGCTGAACGAATGAATGCTCCTTGTTAGTTTTTTCACCCACTGATATTTATCCTCCACATGCTATCCTTTTGTGCTTTGTTATATTGCCAGCTTTTGTGTTGTTACTTGAATAGTTATTTCAGCCATAATTTAACTATAAGATGAATCAAGGCTTTACTTGCTGTAGAGCAAAGAAATTTTTAGAATACAAGAATCATTACTATCTGCATTTTGACAGCTATATCTAGCTTTAATTAAGCACCTTGGGCTAGGTCAATGCTTTCTTATGGTTTTTCATATTTTTCTATGGAAAAAAAGTAGATTGTTATGTTACTTATAAGGAATTTCTGCCAACCTGTGCCATTGTGTGACAACTGTGGCTGGCAACTTTCTAAACTGTTTCAAGCTATATTTTAACAGAGAATGCTGCTGTAAATTTTAAATGTAGGTTATATTTGGCATCACTTAAAACAGGAGAACACAAATTGGGGGGAAAGTAAGATACAACAGAAGACTGCAATACCCCAAATGCCATGTAGC
>NW_015425331.1:0-1290 GCF_001527695.2 Protobothrops mucrosquamatus | reverse complement strand
GGTCTGGCCTAGGGAGAATTTTTAAACAGGGACAATTCTTAATTTAATTTTAATTAATTATACAGCAAAAAAAAAATATTTGGTTTTTAACAGGTTTTTATGGGGGGATGATGTTTTAAGTGTTTTAATATGCTGTAAGCCGCCCTGAGTCCTATAGGGAGAAGGGCGGCATATAAATCTATGAAAATAAATAAATAAAAATAAATAAAAATATATCATTGTAAAACTGAATTTGCAAAAGAGAATTAATTTTTAGACTATTGTTCCATTCTCTATAAATGCTATTATGTGAACTTTGAAAAAAATTAAATCCTTACCCACAGAAACCCATACTCCGTAGAAAGAGAATCAGGATCACTTTCTTCACATAAACAAGGTTCAGGATTATAAGCAGCACATTCAACCTTAACCCACAAAATAAAGATCGTTAGTAAACATCTTAGATATTTATTATAGCAATAAATAAATAAATGATAATGCTTTTCTGGCCCAGTGCTAGTAAAACTGAAGCAAATGAGTAAAAGAAAAACAATTTCTATTTTGCCACCTCATGTCACACTCTTAAATCTCATTCAGAAATTTGAGGAGCCTTCAGTGAACTAAAATTACATGAGACATTTCAGATGAAAGGAAAAGGCATGGTACATGAGCAAAAATCAGCTTGTATGTATGTCAGACTTGGGTCTGACATTAAATGCAAATGTATACTATTAACCACTTTTTCTATCTAGCAGTTTTTATGATCTATGTGTCAACGCTGCAAATACTGTATATTCTTGCTTTGACAATATGCAGAACTGTCTGGTATTTTTATAGTTAAACCAGGCAACAGGGAAAAAGGGAGGAGAATAAGGATAGCCCGGGAAAAAGAAACCGGAAGTAAATCACATCTTTCAAGTTGATTGGAAGATGTGAACCATGACCCCAAAATAAGGGGGGGGGGGAAATGCTTAGAATGTATATGCGTAACGGAAGAGAAGCCAGACCTAAGCATTTCCTCAATGCTGTACTGACGTCTCTGTAACCTTAATAAATGCTTTTAGGAAAAAATATGCCTGAAAGTCCTTTTAAGTGTTTCGTTAATCAGACACGACATCATGTCAATTTTGGAGGGTGACATTAAATAAGCTACTAGAAAATGCTTTCAGTCCAAATAACAAAGAGGAAATAAACTTAACTTTAGGTAAAGTACATATTAGCCCATGCAAGTTTCAATATGTGCATTAGCTATTTAGCAAACTAAATTGATGATCTTTACCTTAAATTCCTGCTGTTTGGCCATCATCACAG
>NW_015425330.1:0-1290 GCF_001527695.2 Protobothrops mucrosquamatus | reverse complement strand
GACCAAGCCTTAAGGACAAATGCATACAAAGTCAAAATTGAGAAGACAGCAACAGACAGTAAGTGCCGCCTATGCAAAGAAGCTGAAGAAACAGTGGACCACCTGGTAAGCTGCTGCAAGAAGATTGCACAGACTGACTACAAGCAGCGGCATGACAAAGTAGCAACAATGGTGCATTGGAAGATCTGCAAGAAATATCTTTTGCCTGTAAGCAAAAACTGGTGGGATCATAAAATAGAGAAAGTCATAGAAAATGATAAAATTAAACTGCTCTGGGACTTCAGAATTCAAACAGACAAGCACCTGCCACATAACACTCCGGACTTAACAATTGTCGATAAGAAAGACAAAAAAGTCTGGATAGTGGACGTGGCAGTGCCTGGAGACAGCAGAATAGACAAGAAAGAACTGGAGAAGATAACAAAATACAAAGACCTACAAATAGAAATAGAAAGACTGTGGCAAAGGCAAGCAAGGGTAGTACCAATAGTAATAGGCACCTTGGGTGCAATCCCAAAACAACTGGAGCACCACTTGAACACCATCATCAGCATTGACAAATTCGCCATTAGTCAATTGCAAAAGGCGGCCTGACTAGGAACCGCTTCCATCCTGCGACGAGATCTGTAATACCATCAAACATCCACATCTGCCTATCCCAGGTCCTTGGGAAGGACTCAAAAGGTAGACAAAAATGCCAGATCCAGTCTGAACATCTGGTTGACTGTGCAATGATCAATAATAATAATAATAATAATAATAATAATAATAATAATAATAATAATAATAATAATAATAATAATAATAATAATAATAATAATAATAATAATAATATCATCAAACACCCACATCTGCCTATCCCAGGTCCTTGGGAAGGACTCGATAGGTAGACAAAATGCCAAATCCAGTCTGAACATCTGGCTGACTGTGCGATGATCCATAATAATAATAATAATAATAATAATAATAATAATAATAATAACAACAACAACAACAACAACAACAACAACAACAACAATAATAATACTGGAGCACCACTTGAACACCATTGGCATTGACAAATTCGCTATTAGTCAATTGCAAAAGGTGGCCTTACTAGGAACCGCTTCCATCCTGTGACGAGATCTGTAATACCATCAAACATCCAGATCTGCCTATCCCAGGTCCTGGGTAAGGACTCGATAGGTAGACAAAATGCCAAATCCAGTCTGAACATCTGGCTGACTGTGCGATGATCCATAATAATAATAATAACGGACAGATGGAAATTTTGTCCGTCTTGTCATTATT
>NW_015425329.1:0-1290 GCF_001527695.2 Protobothrops mucrosquamatus | reverse complement strand
CAAACCCCTGTAAAACCAGATTAAAAAACCGAATATTAGAAGCTGTGTCTCTATTTAAAATTATTTTTAAAATCACCCTAAATAAAATCCTCCCTAGGTCAGGCCCGCTTGCTGGAAAAGCCATGTCTTGAGGGCACGGCGGAAGGTAAGGAGATCCGGAATCGTCCGGATCTCGGGGGGTAGTTCGTTCCAGAGGGTGTTGTCTCTGGGGCTGGGTTGAAGACAGCTCTGCAGACGCTTCATGTCTGGAACTGCTGAGCCCCCCCCACCGCTATCCACGGAGGGGGGGGGTGTCGACAAAGCAAAGTTCAGGGCCCCTTTTGCATGGTGAGGAAGCTAAACAGTCCTGCTGGGCACCAAAAAATGTACAGTTTCCAGCCTAGCATCTTGTTCCCAGAGTGATTAGCCAAAGTTTATGAATTGGACACGAGATGCCCAGGAAGTCTATGAACTGGACACGAGAATTAGCATCCTTCTCTTTGCATTTTGATCGGGGGGCTCATCAGATCCCAAATATCTCTCGATAGCTGGAGGTCTCTTTTTTCCTCTTTTCCTGTGGTTTGATTTTCAAATCTGCTTAAACATTGAACCATTTCCCAATCTGTTAGGAAATGCATTTGTAAGGAGGAGAAGCCGAGAAATTAAGGACTACATGGGCAAGATATAAGTAGTCCTTGACTTACAACCGTTTGTTTAGTGACCGTTCAAAGTTATCTTTGAATGGTCTATCTATCTATCTATCTATCTATCTATCTATCTATCTATCTATCTATCTATCTATCTATCTATCTATCATCTATCTATCTATCTATCTATCTATCTATCTATCTATCTATCTATCTATCTATCTATCTATCTATCTATCTATCTAGCTAGCTAGCTATCTATCTATCTATCTATCTATCTATCTATCTATCTATCTATCTATCTATCTATCTATCTATCTAGCTAGCTAGCTAGCTAGCTATCTAGCTACCTACCTACCTACCTACCTACCTACTATATATCTATCTCTATTCTATCTTCCTCCCTCTCTCCCTCCCTCCCTCCCTTCCATATCTATCTATCTGTCTGTCTGTCTGTCTACCTACCTATATATCTATTTCTATCTTCCTCCCTCCCTTCTCTGTCTGTCTGTCTGTCTGTCTGTCTGTCTGTCTGTCTGTCTATCTATCTATCTATCTCTATTCTATCTTCCTCCCTCCCTCCCTCCCTCCCTCTCACCCACCCACCCACCCACCCTCCCTTCTATCTATCTATCTATCTATCTATCTATCTATCTATCTATCT
>NW_015425328.1:0-1290 GCF_001527695.2 Protobothrops mucrosquamatus | reverse complement strand
CTTCCTTCCTTCCTTCCTTCCTTCCTTCCTTCCTTCCTTCCTTCCTTCCTTCCTTCCTTCCTTCCTTCCTTCCTTCCCTAATTAACACCTAGGATAATTTCCATTTCTTTCTTTTCTTTCTTTCTTTCTTTCTTTCTTTCTTTCTTTCTTTCTTTCTTTCTTTCTCTTTCTTTTCTTTTCTTTTCTTTTCTTTCCTTCTTTCCTTCCTTCCTTCCTTCCCATTCCATTCCGTTCCGTTCCATTCCATTCCATTCTATTCTATTCTATACTATTCTATTCTATTCTATTCTATTCTATTCTATTCTATTCTATTCTCTCTCTCTCATTCCATTCCATTCTATTCTATTCTATTCTCTCTCTCATTCTATTCTATTCTGTTCTGTTATATGTTATGTTATGTTGTTGTTGTTGTTGTTGTTGTTGTTGTTGTTGTTGTTGTTATTATTATTATTATTATTATTATTATTTGTGTGGCTCCAGAATTTCCAGACTCACCTGTCGGGGGCGCAACACCAGCAGCAGCTTCAGGAGATCCAGCAGAGAAGCAACGTCTGCCTCGTCTCTCTGCTGCCGATGGGAAAGGAGGCGACGGTGCCCGCAGAGACGGATGGGTAGGCATGCAGGCCGAAGCCTTGCAAGTTGGGAACCTCAACGCACACACAACCCATACACACACACACACCCCCAATACACCCGCTTACACAGCAGCAACAACCGGAAGCACGAAATCCTTCCGGTGGGAGTAGCGGATGATCGGAGAGACCTGGGAGGTGGGGGGGATGTTTGGGTGGGGGGCTGAGAGGAGGTTGAGAAATCCTTCTGGGTTCTCTGCTTGCAGGGAGAGCCAGCAGCAGCAGCAGCAGCGCTGGTGTAATACCTGCCAGGTGAATTTCAAAGGTGACCTCATCAAACATCGGAGGACTCAGGAGCACAAGGTAGATGGCAGCTGGGCTCAGCCGGGTCTTGGGAAACGGCAGGAAATTGTTCCGCTGGTCTAAAAATCCCTTCTTTTCTCTTTCTTTCTTTCTTTCTTTCTTTCTTTCTTTCTTTCTTTCTTTCTTTCTTTCTTTTCCTTCCTTCATTCCTTCCTTCATTCCTTCCCTCCCTTCTATTCCCTTCCTCCCTCGCTCCCTTCCCTTCTCTCTCCCTCCTTTCCTTATATTCTCAATCCTCCCTTCCTGCCTTTCTTCCTTTCTCCCTCCCTCTTCTACTATATTCCCAATTCTTCCTTCCTTCCTTCCTTTCCTTCCTTCCTTCTTCCTTCCTTCCCTCCCTCCCTTTTCTCATCTT
>NW_015425327.1:0-1290 GCF_001527695.2 Protobothrops mucrosquamatus | reverse complement strand
ATGTGGAGGAGATGGATTGTTTATAAATAGAGTTTGTGGAGTTAGAGATATTAATATTTGTTTACCTATATTTGAATATTAGCCTGGGATTTGGTTTGGGAAGTCCGGGGGGGGTGGGATATATTATAATATTGTGTAATACTTGTGATGTTTTTTTCTTTTTTGGAAAACAATAAAAATTTTATATTGAAAAAAAAAAGAACTGTAGATGACAAAGTCCCAGATCATGGAGCTCCCTATGCTCAGAGCCATTTGATCTTATCAGGGTTCAGCTGAAGCCTGTTGTTCTCCCGTGCAGGCCTGCATAGCTTCCAGGCACGGTGAGAGGACAGCAACAGCATCATTTGGGTCACCAGGGCTAGAATATAGAATTGGGTATTGTCAGTATATACTGCAGATACCTCAAGCCATGGTGATGGATGACCTCACCCAGCAACTTCGTGTTAGATCTAAAAGACTGGTTTATTTTCAGAATAACAGTTCTGTAAATATTTATTTCTAGGGGTTTTGTTCTTGGATGATCTCTGCTTTTCGCATGCAGTAAGTATGCACTAAAGTTGTGATCTGAATATTTTGCTTAATATTGTTAAGAAAAATGGACGATTATTTGTATTTTTCTCAATTTCACTGTCCCGTTTGCTGACTTTTTTTAATGCATTAGTGTTATACATTTAGTAAATAAGAACTGTAATTATTAAGGAAACCATATTGCTCTTCATAGTTTTGATGTTAATTTTAAAATACCGTATTTTAGACTCTGGTTTTTCCCTTAAAAATATGAATCTGCTATGATTCCTCTCAGGTTAGAACATTATACTAATTTTTCAAGGAATGAATAATTAATGATCCAATGATCCAGTATTATACATTTATTTATTATTTATTTATTTATTTAGACTTATATGCCGCCCTTCCCCCTACAGGACTCAGGGCGGCTCACAGCATATTAAAACAACACAAACCTTGTCCCCAATAAAAGCCAATTAAAAACAAATATTTAACGCTGTGTTAATTAAAATTCTGATTAAAATTGTCCCTATTTAAAATTCTCCCTAGGCCAGACCCGCTTGCTGAAAAAGCCATGTCTTGAAGGCGCGGCGAAAAGATAGGAGATCCGGAATCGTCCGGATCTCGGGGGGTAGTTCATTCCAGAGGGTGGGGGCACCCACAGAGAAGGCCCTCCCCCTGGGGGTCGCCAGCCGACACTGCTTGGCCGACGGCACCCTGAGGAGGCCCGCTCTGTGGGAGCGTACTGGTCTGTGAGAGGAAATCTGTGGCAGAAGGCGGTCT
>NW_015425326.1:0-1290 GCF_001527695.2 Protobothrops mucrosquamatus | reverse complement strand
TCTCCTTGAACGGCGCATCGTCGGCAGCCTCAGGATGTTGCAGATCTTCTCCTATCTCAGCTCCGAAGTGGACTGGTGTGAAGCCAACTTTGAGCGCTCCGAATATATTGCTGAATATTACAACTCGGTAACTCTCCGGATAACGGGCGAGGATCCCTTTGGCTAGGACGAGGCCCCGCTTCCTGTCCTTGCCCACCCCACTGGGGCAGCCGGTCTGCTGCGGGTAGACTTGTAGAATCAGAATAGAGCTGGAAGGGGCCTCGGAGGTCATCTAGTCCAGCCCCCTGCTCAAGCAGGAGACCCTAGAGCATTTCGGACAAATGGCTGTCCAGTCTCTTCTTAAAAACTTCCAGTGTTGGAGCATCCACAACTTTTGGTGGCCAGCCGTTCCACTGGTTAATTGTTCTAGCTGTCAGGAAATTTCTCCTTAGTGTTAGGTCGCTTCTCTCTTTAATTAGTTTCTTCTCCTGCCTTCTGGTGCTTTGGAAAATAGATTGACCCCCTCCCTTCTTTTTGTGGCAGCCCCTCAAATACTGGAAGACTGCTATCATGTCCCCCCCCCCCCCAGTCCTTCTTTTCTCAAGACTAGCCATACCAATAGCACTTTACAAGGCCTTGGTAAGGCCTCACTTGGAATCCCGCATCCAGTTTTGGTCACCACAACTGGAGGCTGAAACATACGAGGAACGGTTGCTGGAATTGGGTCTGTCTAGTTTAACGAAGAGAAGGACGAGGGGGGACAGGATAGCAACGTTCCAGTATCTCAGGGGTTGTCCCAAAGAAGAGGGAGTCAAGCTATTCTCCGAAGCGCCTGAAGGCAGGACAAGAAGCAACGGGTGGAAACTCATCAAGGAGAGAAGCAACCTAGAACTAAGGAGAAACTTCCTGACTAGATGACCTCCAAGGATCCCTTCTATTCTATTCTATTCTGTATTCTATTCCATTCCATTCCCATTATTCTATTCTATTCTATTCTATTCTATTCTATTCTATTCTATTCTATTCTATTCTATTCTATTCTATTCTATTCTATTCCATTTCATTCCATTCCATTCCATTCCATATTTTCTATTCTATTCTATTCTATTCTATTCTATTCTATTCTATTCTATTCTATTCTATTCTGTATTCTGTATTCTGTATTCTGTATTCTGTATTCTGTATTCTGTATTCTGTATTCTATTCCATTCCATTCCATTCCCATTATTCTATTCTATTCTATTCTGTTCTGTTCTATTCTATTCTATTCTATTCTATTCTATTCTATTCTATTCTATTCTATTCTATTCT
>NW_015425325.1:0-1290 GCF_001527695.2 Protobothrops mucrosquamatus | reverse complement strand
GAGAGAGAGATTGAGAAAAAGAGTGAGAAAGGGAGAGATTGAGAAAGAGGGAGAGAAAGAGAGATTGAGGAGAGAAAGAGATTGAGAGGGAAAGAGAGCGAGAGGGAGAGATTGAGAAAGAGAGGGAAAGACATTGAGAGAGATTGAGAAAAAGAGAGGGAGAGATTGAGAGAGAGAGGGAAAGAGAGAGAGAGAGAGAGAGAGAGAGAGAGAGAGAGAGAGAGAGAGAACATTCCTGGACTTATGTGAAGACGGACTGTCACTTGCAGGTCTGGGGGCTTGTGGGGGGGCGCAGGCAAGAAGAGGGGACCATTCCATGCAAGGGAGGTCCGTGGGAGGATCAGGCAGGCATTCATTCCCACATGTGCCTATACACCCAGCTTGCTCTTTCCCAAAAGCACATGGTGGAAGAGCATGTGTGCGTGGGAAACACACATCCCCAGTGTGCCAGGATTACCTGGGAGTGGGGGGGCAGCTTCCCACACCCGGACACAGTCCAGCAGTGCTTCTGACAACTGGACGTGACCTCTAAGCCCCCCCCCCTCCCAATTGGGCCTCTTGGGCGCCAAGACACGTGTGAATGCAGGCTTGGTGCAGAGGCACCTCGGACATTTAATTTAATTTAATTTCGACATGCTGAGAGGCACTGTGGCTTGTGTGTGTGTGTGTGTGCGCGTGTGCGTGTTGGGGGGGGGGAGAACCCAGTCTCCACCGTGCCTATCAGGAATCAACTCCCAGGGAGGTCAAAGGTCGCCGAGGCTGACTTTAGAGGAGAAATGATATTTTTGCAAAACTCACGCGCCCTCTGGGTGCAGGGAGTTTTTGCGCAGCCATGGAGTAGGAACTGCTTGTGTGGGGGTGGGGGTGGGGGTGGGGGAGTGGAACATAGGCCCTGCAGCTTCCCTGAGTCATGGATTGGAGACTGCATGCGGAGGGGGGGGGGAGAGAGAATTATGTAATCTCCCTTTCCCTCTAAGTGCAAAGTTGGAGAAAGACTTGGCAAACGCTTGGGCTCCCCTAAGGGTGGGAGAAAGTTGACCATAGGCTCCCAGTTTTTGCACACACACACACACACACACACACACACACACACACAGACAAACCCCACATACGCTTCTTGCGTCAATTCCACTTTGGCCCTCCTGTCGGATAAGGCAACAGTTTGGCCCATGCGGAAGAGGACAAAGGTCCATCCGGCTGCATAAACCCAAAAAATGCAAAAAAAAAAAAAAGGTGAAATCGGTTTTACAGGTCGGGTGCACGGTTAAGAGTTCCGTAACCCATCCTCGC
>NW_015425324.1:0-1290 GCF_001527695.2 Protobothrops mucrosquamatus | reverse complement strand
GTGAACAGCCCAGTTATTTTTCACAAGATAGGCAGCCACATACATTTAATAAAGAATGGAATAGAAGGAAAGGCTAGGCTAGGCTGGATACATATAAACACAACTGACAATTTGTTTGCGAACAAAAGCTTCTCATTTGAATATCTAAATGAACAGTCATATGAGGATCTCATAAGGATTGACAGCTGATATGGAACACTAGAAGGAACCTCACACTTCTATAGCTTGTTGGTGAAAATTTGTCATGGTACTTGATCAATTATTTACAAAATTTTACTTTTTTAAAAATTGATGGCTTTTTAAAGGTCACAGTGCTTTTCCATCTGCTGATTGGAGGGCAGATATAAGAAAATTCCATACCTACAAGACTCTGCCAGTGTAGAAAGGGAGGAATAGAATCTATGCCTGACATTGCTCTAAGATGAACAAGTCAGACACCAAAAGATAATCCCACTTATTAAAAGGTTTAAAGGTACACCACAGACTCTAAAGACCTTATATAAGATCGTAAGTGCCTTATGAATAAACATCAAAGCAAAATTGTATGTTTCATCCCATTGCAATTTTGTATGTCATAAAGTTACAGTATTTACTTTTTTCCATTTTATTTTTTCTTATTTATTATATGAACCCAGCCAAGGATTGTAAAGTAGCAAATAACATAAATATGATTATATATAATCGTATTATAAATTTAGTTAAGTAGATCAGCTCAATAGATTTTACAGGTTTGATATCTTAATTGTTATGCCACAATATCTTAAATTTACCCACTTATTCATTTACCATGGATATTTTGCTGCTTCTCTCTGCCCGCTCCCAGATTCCTCTTTTCTTTGTACTGGTCATTGACAGTAATAAAATTTGTTCTGTTTTATTCTGGCATAAATTCTTGTTCTGTTTGGAAGTTGTTCATGCAATGATGGGGTAAGGAATAAGACTGTCCTTTGTCCACCACCCCACCCCACCCCACCCGTTTATTTATTTATTATTTATATTTCTACTCCGCCCTTCTCCCTGCGGACTCAGGGTGGCTTACAGCCTTTTAAAAACAAATACATAAATACTAAAATACTAAAGTTAAAATGTTGATTAAAATGAAATATTATTAGGCCATTATTATTTTTAAAAAATTATTATAAAACCAAGCTAAAAATAACCCTTAGGCCAGTCCTGCCAACTTAAATAGCCATGTCTTGAGGGCGCGGCGGAAGGAGGGGAGATCCGGGATCACCCGGATCTCTGGGGGTAGTTCGTTCCATAGGGTGGGAGCTCCAACCGAGAAGGCCC
>NW_015425323.1:0-1290 GCF_001527695.2 Protobothrops mucrosquamatus | reverse complement strand
CTTATCTTACAACATGCAGTGATTAAATCAGGGGAAGCTTCATTTTTCTTTGACATCCTGTAATTAAATTATAACCCGTGCTGAGCATAAAAGGGAAAATATTGGAGGAAAAACATGTCAGTGAACTCTTATTAGAGTTCTATTTATGAAACAGCCATTTTTACAGAAAGAAGGGGCTGAAGGAAGGTTATCTACTTGCCATTGAGCGGGCCAGTTTTTGCCAGCATTTTCCTTCTCCTGACAATTTATAGGGGTTTCTTCATGGATAAGGATCTGCTGCTGCTTATTAGTTTTAATATGGAATAATGGATTTCACATCTTTTGAGAGATTCTAGATTTATTTCTGAATATGATTTTACTGCTCTTTTGACAGTGAATCGCCTGCTAGAAGGAAGGTCATTTTAGCCTGCAAAGAGAGCCAGGTTCTGCCAATTTGCTGTTGGGTGTGTTATCACTGGGTACATTACAGATTTGTGCTGGCATTGTCAAAAAGGATTTCATGCATCAATCTTTTTACCATTTTTATTCCTTGAGAGGGGGTTGCCATTTTGCCTAATACAGTCCAATTCCATGGCCATCCCCAGGCTATTTCTGATATGAGACCATAAGAGCGAAACTGGACTCACAGATTTTATCTTCTAATCCTTCTTTGGCCAGTATTAGCTTGGTTATATATATATTCTCTTTTAGAATAGATGACCACTAGACTTGTGCACTAAATTAGCTCAACTGAGGTCACATCCAGGAATCACCACTGTTCCTGTGACCCTTTAGCAAGGCAATTTGACATGTGGCTAAACAGGCAGCTTCATGTTTAGATATCCCCATATTCATTTAACTGCAGCAGTTCAGAATTTGACAAATTGCTGATGCAATTTCATACCTGAACATTAGAGTTTGACCAATAGCTTATAAACTGCTTTAAGACAACAAGGGATAGAGAAAAAAAATGCAGAATGAGTTTCAGCCCAAATGTTTCAGGTACTGGAGTTTAAAAATTGCTCTAAGCTTTCCAATTTTGAAAAAATTGGGTATATTTATTTATTTATTTATTTATTTATTATTTAGATTTATATCCCGCCCTTCTCCTTGTAGGACTCAGGGCGGCTGACAATCAATTAAAATACACAAATAACAATACAGGTTTAAAATTAATTAAAAGGAATATTAAAGAATTGTCCAATTTAAAATATTGATTAAAACCCCTCTAAAAATTACCCTAGGCCAGTCCTGCGAGCTGGAATAACCAAGTCTTGAGGGCGCGGCGAAAGGAAGGGAGATCAGGGATAA
>NW_015425322.1:0-1290 GCF_001527695.2 Protobothrops mucrosquamatus | reverse complement strand
TATCTATCTATCTATCTATCTATCTATCTATCTATCTATCTATCTATCTATCTATCTATCCATATATAGATATAGCTATATAGAGATACTTAAACATGAGGTTGGCTGTATGAAAAGCAGCAGCGGGCAAGAGACACGGACCAAATAGAGTTCTAAGGAATGGCCAAAAAAAAAAAAAGGCAGTGGGAACTGTTCTTGTTGCATTTCCTCACTGGCAAGGCTGGCATAGATTTTTATTCTTGTGTGAAAGCCGTAAATGCAGCCAGCTTGCAGACTGAATCTTTTGGCGGGCACATCGTGGGTGTTCCTTTGCACCTTTGTAAAAAAAAAAAAAAAAAAAGGAAAAATACTTCTGTTTGCCCTGGCAATTGATAGGCGTCAAGACACAATCCAGGGAATTAAAAAGGAAAGTGCTTGTGTGTGTATGCCTGCGATTCAGACTCAGCTTTCTCTCCCTCCCTCCCTCCCTCTCTCTCTTTCTCTCTCTCTTTCTGCTGCAGGATCGGGCAGGCGATCCTTTTCTATGGGAAGGGGAGGGTCGCAGGAATACACACACAATCACTTTCCCATTTTATCCCCTGGGTTGTGTCTTGACGCCTCTCAATTGCCAGGAGGGCTGGGGTGAACGGGGAGGCGGAGGCGAAAAGCCCCATTCCGGCAGAAGAGGAGCCCTCCTGGCACAGGAGACGGGGGGGGGGGGGAGAGATCTCAGTTCCAATAAATATCTCAGGGGCTGCCCCAAAGAAGTGGGAGTCAAGCTATTCTCCAAGGCGCCTGAAGGCAGGACAAGAAGCAACGGGTGGAAACTAATCAAGGAGAGAAGCAACCTAGAACTAAGGAGAAACTTCCTGACAGTTGGAACAATTAACCAGTGGAACAACCTGCCTCCAGAAGTGGTGAATGCTCCAACACTGGAAGTTTTTAAGAAGAGACTGGACAGCCATTTGTCCGAAATGGTATAGGGCTTCCTGCCTGAGCAGGGAGTTGGACTAGATGACCTTCAAGGTCCCTTCCAACTTTACTATTATTATTATTAATTAATAATATTATTATTATTATTATTATTATTATTATTTATTTATTATTATTATTTATTATTATTATTATTATTATTATTATTATTATTATTATTATTATTACATCGGGGGGGAGGAGTTCCCGTCAGCCCCGGCTCTTTCCGACTTTCCCCCGCCCCAGGGATTCACTGGGACGCCCCCTCCGTCTGTTTCTCCTGGGCACCTGCCCAGCTGCCCTTCCGGGATCTTCGGGATCCCGAAAGGATCCGCTGGG
>NW_015425321.1:0-1290 GCF_001527695.2 Protobothrops mucrosquamatus | reverse complement strand
TACCCCCTATACTATACCTGTACATTTGGTTTTTCTTGCCTAAATGTAGAACCTTACTTTTTTCACCATTGAATTTCATTTTGTTAGATAGCGCCCAGTGTTCAAGTCTGTCCAGGTCCTCCTGTATCCTAAGCCTGTCTTCTGGAGTGTTGGCTATTCCTGCCAGCTTGGTGTCATCCGCAAATTTGATGAGTTCCCCATCTATCCCCTCGTCCAAATCGTTGATGAAGATGTTGAAGAGCACTGGGCCTAGAACAGAGCCCTGGGGCACCCCACTACACACTTCCCTCCAGGTAGATGCGGTTCCATTGAGGACCACACGCTGAGTGCGGCCGGTCAGCCAGCTATGGATCCATCTGGTGGTGATGCTCTCTACCCCACATTTTTCTATCTTATCGAGTAGTGGCACGGTTGTTAAGTGAATCTGGCTTCTCCCTTGACTTTCCTAGTTGGAAGGTCGCAAAAAAGTGATCAGACGATCTTGGGACACAGCAACCGTTGAAAATACACGCCAGTTGCCAAGCATCCCAATTTTGATCATGTGACCATGGGGATGCTGTGACAGCCATAAGTGTGCAAAATGTCATTTTTGGTTTTGAACAGTCACTAGATAAACGGTTGTAAGTTGAGGACTACCTGTAGTTACTCTGGTCAGTGAATATTAAGCAGACTTTCTGCAGTCAAGTGTTTGAGACTCAAATCACAAATAGATCCAGGGATTAGGGGGGTGGGGGGGTGGGAGAGGAAAAGACTAATGTGAAAAGGCGTTCCAGTTTTAATGCAATTTGTCACAGACAGTAAACAAGCTAGAACTCTCCTAGTATTATCCCAAAATCCTTTGTATCTCACCACAGCTCAAATCCATTGAATAAATTAGCCTGGCACTACATTTATATTTTATATAACTTACAATACACTGAGGAGACCTTGTTCTAACTTTACACCCCCAAAGCGTCTGCACAAATATTAATTCCTCCAATGGAAAATAAGAAAATTATTCCAAACCATAATTAAATCTACAACTCAATAATGCTCTGGCTTATCCAAAAATGTAGTTACAAAAGAATTTGTTCAGACATTGCTAATGTCTGAATAAATCCTTTGCAAGTGCATTTCTTCAGCATCAGCAACCCAAATTCATCTGGAATGCTTTCAAAAAATGGTATTAGTTGTTTCCTTAAGACCACACAGTAGGTTTTAGCAAGGGTTGGAATCTAGTGATTCCATTCCACTACATTATATTTGTTTTAGATGTACAGTATTTTTAGCTAGCACAGATTAGGCATAGTA
>NW_015425320.1:0-1290 GCF_001527695.2 Protobothrops mucrosquamatus | reverse complement strand
AGAGAGAGAGAGAGAGAGAGAGAGAGAGAGAGAGAGAGAGAGAGAGAGATGGACAGATGGACGGACAGACGGACAGACAGACAGACAGACAAAAGGATGGTGTGCAGAGGAATCATTTTAGTGGGCCTTCAATTGCCTGTTCTTGTGATGGATTCATCTGTTGAAAATGCCTAGAATTACATAATTATATAATTCTATCCCAAGAGACAAATTGGCAAAAGCATGCTGTTAAAACAAAGAGACACTTGTATGGAAACAAGAGAAAGAATTAAAAGAAATCAAAAAGATATTCAGAAGAAAGAGGAAAAGAAAACTGCAAGTAGCTTCCCAAAACTGCAGAGATACAACAGACTCATAAAGCCTTAGTCCTTATTTTCAGTCCTTATCAGCATAGGATATTGAATCTTCACATATCTCTACATTGGTATTTTTTGATGTTTCTCTAGATATAGATATTCCCTGCACATGAAGAGTTCAGCTGCTAATACCTTTTGTTTCCCTACTTTAGATTTTATAATGAAAGTTTAAGTTCACAGAGGGAAAATAATACAGTAATAATAATCAAGGATATTTTTTAAAAAAATCAGTTATAAAAATGGACAGAGTTGCATGAATGCATAGTGCAGAGAAATAAAAAGGAACATTTAAATGTTCTTTCTGAATGCTTGGCCAAGCATTATTTTACAACAAAAATACAACATTTAAAAAAGTAAATAAATGGATAGTGTGGGATTGCCAATGAAATCATAATGGCTTTACACTATCGGCTCATTTTACATTTTTGACTGTTTTAATAACAAGCTCCATAATTTGCACAGATTGCTTCAAAGGAACTATGAAAATTGGGAGAAAAAGGTGTATAATTCAGCTGAATCACAGAATTTTTTTTTAAAAAACTATACTATTGTTAGTCCTCTGCTGCATTATCTTGTAATCTTTGTGATCTTAATTATATCATCCATTTTTCAGCTTTTGTTACCAAGAATCCCAATTAGAAGACTATTTAGACATTTTGATTGCATATCCTATTTTCTTCCCTTTTGGGGGGAAATCACTTTTCTCAAGGGAAAAGGTTTTACAAGGCTCTTTGGCAAAAGAAGAAGAAGAAGAAGAAGAAGAAGAAGAAGAAGAAGAAGAAGAAGAAGAAGAAGAAGAAGAAGAAGAAGAAGAAGAAGAAGAAGAAGAAGAAGAAGAAGAAGAAGAAGAAGAAGAAGAAGAAGAAGAAGAAGAAGAAGAAGAAGAAGAAGAAGAAGAAGAAGAAGAAGAAGAAGAAGAAGAAGAAGAAGAAGA
>NW_015425319.1:0-1290 GCF_001527695.2 Protobothrops mucrosquamatus | reverse complement strand
TCAATTTTACATTCCTTCCATAGCTCCTCTTTTCCTTCTGCTAACTGATGGGCAGTGTTTTTCTTTATCATTCTCTTTTGGGTGTCTCCGCATGTAGCAGCTTCTAGCTGACTTTCTGTGGGGTGGGAAGCTAAGTAGGACTACACCTGGTTAATTCTTGCATAGATCAATTCCCTGGTCTCCCACAGAAAATTCAGAATTATTGACAAGACTGGGAAGTTAAAAAAAAATCTGGAAAGAGTGCATAGCAAACCTGCACTGCTGCCAAGAAAACATCATGGCTATCAAGCTTGACTTGAAGATATATTTATTTTTCACGCTGGCCCATTGCAAAGCATTAAGGAAGTCAGCAGAGTGGGGAGAAGTTAAACCAGATCTAGCATTCAGATAGGTGCATAAGCTTTAATATTAACGTCTTCTTCAGGCTATCATATACAAGCATTATATATTATGCTATTTTTATTCCAGTTTTATTCCTCCACTCCAGTGAAACCTGGTTATGTCAATATGTGTTAAGGTGACAGTAACTTGTGTTTCTGCCAAGCTGGGCTGATGTAAAGCCACGAAACATCTGCTGGACACATCTTAACTCTTACAGGGATTCATCTGGGCATGATAGCTGACCTGGAGATCTCTCTGCAGTGGCTTGTCTTTGTCATGGCAGAACCATCCAATGTGAAAAGCAGAACATTTCTGCCCCAAGTCAGGACCAGCATGAGAAGTGATGGGCATGTGCAAGAACTTTTTATCGAAGAAGCCAAGCAGGTATGTTAAGAAGGCTTATATTTTATTTATCAACTGAGTTCTGCCTTCTGAGACCTTGCAGGACGAAGGATGTAATGGAATACAGGTAGACCTTGACATGTGGTCATTATGGTCTTTTGTGTGGTGGTCATATGACTGACTAGATTTTGCAACGTTTTCACAGTGATTGTTGTAGTGAACACAATGGTTGTTAAGTGAACATTGCAGTCGTAAGTGCAAATCTATCATTCACTAAGAGCACATTTTGCTGTAAACCCAAAGTGGCTTACTTTCCGCCACGCCCTCAAGACATGGCTTTTCCAACAAGCGGGCCTGGCCTAGGGAGGATTTTAAATTGGGTTTCTTAGAAATTTTAATACCACAACACTAAAATATTGGTTTTAATTTGGTTTTATTCGGTGGGGTTTGTGGGTTTGTTTTTGTTTTATAAAATGTTGTGAGCCGCCCTGAGTCCTTCGGGAGAAGGGCGGGATACAAATTGAAATAAATAAATAAATAAATAAATAAATAAATAAATAAATAAAT
>NW_015425318.1:0-1290 GCF_001527695.2 Protobothrops mucrosquamatus | reverse complement strand
AAAAATAAGCCCTATTTAAGAGCCTGCATGGTTGCCGGCTGCCCATTTCATCTGGTTGCTAGGCACGAGGCAGTGTGGGAGGTGGTGGAGAGCTGCCCCACGTATCCTACAACAGCTTACCATGCCAAAAGGCCCCTGCAGCCAGGCCTATCACACCCTGACACCTGTCACGCCTCGCCTGCTCAATGGCTTCTCCCACGTTCTTCTTCTTAACTCCTCCTTTGAACAGCCCTTCGCTCCTGTTGCTGCTTTTTCAGTCCTGGATCTCGGTTTGTCCGGAGCCTGTGCAGGTCTTTGGAAACGAAGCTCCACAGAGATCGGGTGGGTGGCAATCATTCCCTTTGCTTTTGGACTGGCTCCGAAATTGTCTGGAAGGAGCGGCCCGAGGACTACCTTTACCCACTGGCGGATTTTCGCTGCCATACTGTATAAATTTGTTTAAAGTTTACTTGATGCAGAATGCGGATCCTTCCAATTCTGCATCAACTAAAGTTTAAAGAAAGTTAAACAGTATGGCAGCAAAAATCCAGTAGCGAGGAAAAAAAAACACGGTTTCATTGCAGTGCCTCCTTTTCTCCCCATGCTAAATTTACTTCGCTAAATCAATCACCCGGCTAGAAGTGACATTTAGCAGGTTGAGCACCCAGGCAGAGGCAAAGGCACGAGGGGAAGCTTCCCACAAGCATTTTTTTGCTAACCTCCTTTCCAGCTCTATCACATCTCTCTGTCTCAGTCATGTTTCTCTGCCTCCACATGCAGGGAAACAAAAGAAGTTTGTGGAACTAAAAATGTTCAATCAGACTTTCCAATTTCTCATGAAAAAAGATTTTGCGACATTGGAAGGTCTGATTGAACTTTTTTTTTTTTAGCCCCACAAACTTTTGTTTCTCTGCACGTGTAGGTGGAGAAATATGACGGAGACAGAGAAACATGATGGAGCTGGAAAGCAGGTTAGCAAATAAATGCTTGGGAGAAGCGAGAGCAGCTAGGCGATGGTGCCGGACCAGGAAGACAGCCCCCTAGGGTCCCTGGGGCAAAGAACCATTGCTCCACCTAGAGGAGCATCTGCCTGGCCGCCCCCGCTCCCTTCTCCTTGCTGCCCAAGGGCCGCAGGGGCTGGATTGGCACATGAATGGCATGCACACCCCACCTTCCCTGAACTCTCTCAGAACCAGTAGATGGTCCACCCCATGCTCCGAGTTTGGATCAATTGCCACCGCACTTTGAAGCTGTGTCTCCACCCCATGCGAAGGCAACGCCCCGCTGTTTATACCAAACATCGTCCCGCTT
>NW_015425317.1:0-1290 GCF_001527695.2 Protobothrops mucrosquamatus | reverse complement strand
CCACCCGTTGCTTCTTGTCCTGCCTTCAGGCGCTTTGGAGAATAGCTTGACTCCCTCTTCTTTGTGGCAGCCCCTGAGATATTGGAACACTGCTATCATGTCCCCCCTCGTCCTTCTCTTCGTTAAACTAGACATACCCAATTCCAGCAGCCGTTCCTTATATGCTTTAGCCTCCAGTCCCCTAATCATCTTTGTTGCTGTTCTCTGTACTCTTTCTAGAGTCTCAGCATCTTTTTTACATCGCGGTGACCAAAACTGGATGCGGTATTCCAAGTGTGGCCTTACCAAGGCATTGTAAAGTGGTATTAACACTTCACGTGATCTTAATGGGTTGATACCCATTAAGCCTTGCCTTGTTTTAATCATGATTCCTGAACTTAATTCACACAGTACAATTAAGCCATAATATAACAGTGGGCAATCTTTTGTTGCCTGAAGTATTTAGAGGAGGCTGAGTGTAATTATCAGAAGAAAGAGGAAGCAGATGATGATCCCTCTGATTAAAAGAAGTTGCCTGCATGGTGTAAATTAATTGACGGTGGAAAATGAATGAAGCAAAATAATGCAACATTTTTTTTCTTGGATTTCCAGGGATAGTGGAAAATAATGATCATGCACAATATCAAGATTAATAGTGGAATGGGGACAGAAAAGTTTAAAGGACTTCTGCCATAGTTCTGCTACTCATTATAAAACCTTAACATAATACATGGCCCCTGCACATTTTAAAATTTCTTCTTTGCTTTCAGGATTAAGTGATCCATACTGCCTCCTAGGGATAGAAAGAAAAAAACAGGGCTCTTCAGCCCATGGTTCTCCTCATCAGGAGAACAAAAGGCGATCTAAGGGTGTGGTGAAGAACCTGCTGCCAGAGGACCAGACCCATCGCACACAAGTCATACATCAGACATTAAATCCAGTGTGGAATGAAACCTTCATTCTGTATGTCCCATCTCTTTAGCACATTTGATTTGTGTTGGCCTTAACAGAACATTGGACTTATTAGAAAATGAAACTTAAAGATAATTTTTAAAGCTGGAAAATGATGTAATACTATATCCAGGAAAAGCTCTTGATTGACTAGTGGGGGAAAAAATTAGGTGAGCGAGATGAACAGGTGGTTGTTTGAAGCTAAAGACCCAGGAAGAGTTTACCATAAGGCAAATAGCATCTGATAGCTTTTTTTATGGCCAAGGCCTGAGAGAGGTGAGGCCTTGGTGGGTTACAGTACAGATATTGGAAAGGTGTAATCACACTGTTAGACCTCTTCCTGTACAATAGCCATTGGTT
>NW_015425316.1:0-1290 GCF_001527695.2 Protobothrops mucrosquamatus | reverse complement strand
TTACTGGGAAGATAAATCTTGTGTGTTTATATCATGCGTTAGCTAAGATGCCCCCAAAACAAGTCACCGAATCGTTCTGAGGTTAAAAATTCCAAAAATATTACATGCAACATTAACAGACCTTCAGACCACGAGGAAACCACTGAGTCACGTCCCTTGGTTAACAGGCCAACATTGGGAGTTGGGTGTTCTTTCAAGATAAGAACAAGTGTACAATCTTTACAAGATCTGGCTTTAATTTCTTGTGGATAAAGCAACTTATGGGGGGCCCCCCCGAAAATGTTCTTGCCCTTACTTTCTTCTTTTGTATTTCTGTTTTTCCTATTTGCTTGGGAGCAATCCAGACCCCCAAATCCAGTTTGGTTCTTTCTGCTGGCAATGGGATCTAGCTCAGGGGTCCCCAACCCCCAGTCTGTGGACCGGTACCGGGCCGCGGCATGCCAGCAACCGGTCCGCACAACAAGCAAATCCCCATCTGTGGGATGCAGGCAGCACATAAAACCACGCACCCTCCGGTCCACGGAAAAACCTCTCCCCACGGAACCGGTCGTCCCTGGTGCCCCAAAGGTTGATGTGTTATTCTTGTGTTCCTTTTCCACTGTTCCCCTTACAGTTCTCCTCTGTTTGCACTCTGTTTTCATTTCTTCCTTTATATTTCTATAAGCCGCCTAGAGTAGCCCCACAGCGAGATAGGCGGCAAATAAATTTAAGAAATAAAATAAATAAATGACATGACTGCCGTCCCGATATGTCTCTGGATCCCATCAAAGAAGACGAGAAGCCCCTGGGTTCAAGTGTGCCTAATCCTCCGACTGTGCCCACATGGAACTCTTTCAGGGTAGATGTTGTTGGAAAAACTGCAGAAGGTAATTTATCATTATTATTATTTTTAATGCTAGGCTAGATAGGATGGATTAGATAGATGGATGGATGGATGGATGGATGGATAGATATAGATAAGATAGATAGATAGATAGATAGATAGATAGATAGATAGATAGATAGATAGATAGATAGATATGGATGGATAGATAGATAGATAGATAGATAGATAGATAGATAGAGATAGATAGATAGATAGATAGATAGATAGATAGATAGATAGATAGATAGAGATAGAGAGATAGATAGATAGAGAGAGAGAGAGAGAGAGAGATAAGAGAGATAGATAGATAGATAGATGGATGGATGGATGGATGGATGGATGGATGGATGGATGGATGGATGGATGGATAGATAGATAGATAGATAGACAGATAGATAGAGATAGAGAGATAGATAGATAGAGAT
>NW_015425315.1:0-1290 GCF_001527695.2 Protobothrops mucrosquamatus | reverse complement strand
AAGGCCTCAATTCTTTGTCGCTCAGCCTTTCTTATGGTCCAACTTTCACATCCATACATTGCAACTGGGAAAACCATGGCCTTGACTATATGCACTTTTGTTGGCAGGGTGATGTCTCTGCTTTTTAGTATGCTGTCTAGATTTGCCATAGCTTTCCTCCCCAGGAGCAAGCGTCTTTTAATTTCTTGGCTGCAGTCCCTTCATTATGTCCTTCATTATGTCCTGACTCACTGGTTGAATGAGCTGGTTGATTCTAGATAGAAAGCAAGGCTTATATTGGGTTAACAGATAGAAAAATTGGTGAAAAACATGAAGACGTTGTAAAGTTCTTTCTGGACTTGATTTTTAAACACTCCCTCCCTTATTTTTAGATGCAGCATGCATCAAGGGAGCCTTAAAATAGGTCTGCCTCCATATGCCAATAGAGTGTTTTTTCTCTTTAGACAATTACAGTAGGTTCTGTGTGATCATGCTGAGGTGGTAGTTTTTGCTGGTTTGTCTGCTTGTAGAACTTCCAGCTAAATTCAATCTTAGAACCAGTATATAGTTCTAACACTCCATGAGAGTGTTCTGGAATCCATCTGAATCCATCACCCTAATAAGTAACCCACACCACAAAGAAAATAATGAATAGAAAAAAAATGGAATAAATTTGAATGTCATATATCTATCAGCCAGATTGCCATTTTTTCATATTGGATCCAGTATGAAATTAGACACATCTTGTGTTAGAGCAGCGGTTCTCAACCTATGGGTCGTGACCCCATTTGGGGTCGATCGACCATTTCACGGGGGTCGCCAAGCAAGGCTGTCCGCCATTTTTTTCCCCTTTTCCGGCGGGTGCCTTACCTCCCTTGAGCTGGGCCAGCTGGTGGTTGGCCTGCTCTGTCTCTGCCGCTTGTCAGCTACCCCCCGGCCGGCGCAGGGGGCGGAACCACGCATGCGCGGCGCTCCCGGGCAGGGAAAGTCCTCGACTTACGACCAGTTTGGTAGTCCTCGACTTACGACCAGTTTAGTCCTCGACTTACGACCAGTTTAGTCGACGACTTACGACCGGTTTAGTCCTCGACTTACGACCGGTTGAGGGTCGCGGCATTAAAAAGGTTGAGAACCACTGTGTTAGAGATATGCAAGGAATCTTCATGTTTATTGTGTCTGTCAACGTTCAAGTTAAACCTGACAAATTGTTTAGAACTACCAGATCTGGGCTACAAAAATTTGGACAGCCTTTTTCATTAATCTAGTAGTTGTCCAGATTTTGTAGCTCAGATCTGGTACCCTTAAAATTAA
>NW_015425314.1:0-1290 GCF_001527695.2 Protobothrops mucrosquamatus | reverse complement strand
TAATAATAATAATAATAATAATAATAATAATAATAATAATAATAATAATAATAAAGTTGGAAGGGACCTTGGAAGTCATCGAGTCCAACCCCCTGCTCAGGCAGGAACCCTACACCATTTCGGACAAATGGCTGTCCAGTCTCTTCTTAAAAACTTCCAGTGTTGGAGCATTCACCGCTTCTGGAGGCAGGTTGTTCCACTGGTTAATTGTTCTAACTGTCAGGAAGTTTCTCCTTAGTTCTAAGTTGCTTCTCTCCTTGATCAGTTTCCATTCATTGCTTCTTGTCCTGCCTTCAGGCGCCTTGGAGAATAGCTTGACTCCCTCTTCTTTGGGGCAATTTGGAAATCAAGTATGGCTTCTGAATACCTTCCATCTAATGGTTATTTCCTCATCTGGATGTGAAGGAATCTAAGTATCAAATGGAAGTGCTTAAGGATACTACGATGGCCATATGTGAACTGCAAATCCCAAATGCCAAGACATATAAAGCCGGGACAAAGAGAAATTACAGCCATTGAACAATTTGTTCTCTTGTTTGTCCTTTTGTTGCAATGTCTGCGGATGGTTTATACTCTGTTTCCCTTGACCCTCCATTGTATTTCACACGGTGTAATCCCCAGTGGAAAAACCGATCAGCTACACTCTGTGGCTCATTTGTGAACGGAAGGTTTTGCTGTATGTAAAAGTGCCTCTCCCCCCGTGAAAATTTAGAAAGTCTTAATTAACACTTGCACTTGTGCCTTTGCCATATCAACTGGCAAGGCCCCTCCTTGTATTTCATAGGAGCCAGGATTATAAAAACAAGTAAAGGAAGAACACCTTGATTTAATTAACTAATAGCAAGGATGAGATAGGGATTAGCTGCTGATTAAAATACTTACAGAAAATTGATATGATTGAGTGAAATAATCCTTGGGAAACCAGAGCCTGCACAACATAACCGCATCTTCTTCATCATTATAAATTTGCACATTTTTTCATTTGACAAGAGACGGGCACTTTGTTGGGCCAATGGATCCCTTTGGCTCATGCTTCTGCGGCTCCTGATAAGGCATCAAGCGGCAATGTTTCCTTTTGCTGATGCTTAACAAGGAGAGCAGGAATTCTGTGCTCAAATGTGGCTGTTTATGAAGTAGAAATTTCCAGGAGGTGTTTTATTAATTAATCTTATTTAGCGAACCACTGAGCTGCTGCCCTAAAGGTTATTCTCTTCGCATTTTAATGAGAGCGTCACGATATGCCTACTTTCCATTTCACTGACCAGCGATTCCTATGATTCTAATATAGAG
>NW_015425313.1:0-1290 GCF_001527695.2 Protobothrops mucrosquamatus | reverse complement strand
AACTCACCCTAGGTCAGGCCCGCTTGTTGAAAAAGCCATGTCTTGAGGGCGCGGCGGAAGGTTAAGAGATCCGGAATCGTCCGGATCTCGGGGGGTAGTTCGTTCCAGAGGGTGGGGGCACCCACAGAGAAGGCCCTCCCCCTGGGGGTCGCCAGCCGACATTGCTTGGCCGACGGCACCCTGAGGAGGCCCGCTCTGTTGCCGGCTTATTGTGAGAATGAACGAACGAGCTTTGGCTGTCGTATAAATAAATTAGCACAGCAGTTAAACAGTTCCCAGTTCTTCTATTCCTCATTTAAACTGAACCACTCGTCCAATACACGTTTCTCTAATGTAACATGGGTCTATATACATTCAAGGCACTGAACTGGGGCTGCAAAGTCAGGATGTCACTGGGGATTTTTGACACCCTTTTGCTGCTGTCTAATGATTGTCCATGCTTTTCTGTGCCAAGCTAATTTCTGTAACATACATTGGAACGACCAGTATGGGAAAATGCATCTTTTCAAATGAGGCTCTTCCATCTTCTGTGTTTGGCCTTTCCAGATGGATATTATGGAAATTGTAGACCTGGAAGGCACCAGACTGCAGAAGGGGCTGTGCGATCTTTAGCTTCCGATCAATAAAACCCAAATAATACCTTCATTAGAATTAGCCAAAATACGACAAAACAGCTTGCAAGCTTTCTAAATCTCCAGAGCTGCCCATAAACATTCTGGACGATGTGACAGCTTGCACACCCTCTTATGACATTGGCTTCATGCTCATGTAGATATTATCCAGCTATAAATTTGGCACGGCCCAGGGCCAGGGCAGTTAAATTTTGCTTTTTTAACCCTCAAAAAAAATGCAGAATAAGTTGCAAGGGGAATACAGAGCAATTTCTTTTCCAAGTGAACTCTTGTTGTTGTTGTTGTTAGTTGCAAAGTCATGTCCGACCCATCGCGACTCCATGGACAATGTTCCTCCAGGTCTTCCTGTCCTCTACCATCTTCTGGAGTCCATTTAAGCTCACGCCTACTGCTTCAGTGACTTTATTCAGCCACCTCATTCTCTGTCGTCCCCTTCTTCTGTTGCCCTCAATCTTTCCCAGCATTAGGCTCTTCTCCAGTGAGTCCTTCCTTCTCATTAGGTGGCCAAAGTACTTGAGTTTCAACTTCAGGATCTGGCCTTCTAAAGAGCAGTCAGGGTTGATCTCCTCTAGGACTGACCGGTTTGATCGCCTTGCAGTCCAGGGGACTCGCAGGAGTCTTCTCCAGCACCAGAGTTCAAAGGCCTCCATTCTTTGGC
>NW_015425312.1:0-1290 GCF_001527695.2 Protobothrops mucrosquamatus | reverse complement strand
CCTTAGAAAAAGTACAAATGAATTGATGAACATCAGCAACAGGAAGGAACTTACTTTCTTTGGATCATTCAGTCCAATCCAGACATTGCTGCCACTCTTGAGATAGTCGGAGACGTACTCGGCCACATCCGCTGAGTCTTCAATGCTATGGAGGGAGGCCAGGTGACAGCCTGGCTTCTGCTTCCTGCAGAACATCTGGAAGAGAGAGAGACAAGGGGGAAAGGCCCTTGGTTAAGGAGACAAGCAAATATGTTTGCGTGGGTCAATTTGTGAAAATGAAAAAAGAGCAGGGATCTGACTGCATGGCCCTAGCCACTTTCTTGACTGCGTTGAGTCCCCTCAGAGGCTCTTGCTAGATTCTGCATCTCTGGGACAATTCCTGATCTAGACTCCTGAGATAAACGCTCCGATTCCCATCACTTCGGAGGCAAGGAGATCAGTGGAGGCCACCAGAGTTGCCAGTGAACCATCAGGAAATCTGTGGTCTGCAAGATGGTCCCTCAACCCTGAAGCTCAGCGCTGCCCAACAGATACGGGCCATGAAAGCCCACATCGGTGTATAGTCCAGGGAATACTCGCATTTCAGGCTGTCCTCAAACAATGGTCTTTGCTACCTTTCCCTCCACACAGCCTAGTGTGGTTCTCCACTGCAGCCCAGCCAGAGGGGACTTGGGGGGGCTGTGCTAGGCTCTCCCTAGACTTCTCCCCTGCCTGGGCTGGGAGATTCACAGGCACAGAAGCGCATCTCACCTCTGCATCGTTCCAGTTCTTTTGATCCTCGAAGACCTTGTAGCAAAGCCCGTTCATGGAGAGCCAATCATTGGGACAACAACAGCATTTCACTCCTGCGTGGGACGAGAGGAAACCAAGTGAGAAGATGGACAGGAGAAGAGGAGGAGGAGGAGGAAGAGGAGGAGGAAGAGGAGGAGGAGGAGGAGGAGGAAGAGGAGGAGGAGGAGGAAGAAGAAGCTGGGTCTGCAGAACATTCTTAACCTGCTGAGTTGCAAACGTCTTTGATGACAATAAAGATGCATTTGCAGAACGTCCAAAGCTTGGTTAGGGTTTGACTTGGTTAGTTTTCTGGAAGCTGCCTGTCTTGTGTGAATCAATCCATTTGGGCTGGTTTGTCATTCAGTGAACCAGGCCAAGCCAGGAAATGGAGTCCTTCAAGAACCAGGTTAAGCCTGTTTAACTGTGGTCCATTTGGAACTCTGGTGTCATCTGTGAAGCTCCCTGAGCCATTCGGACCTAGCAAGAATTATCCCCCCTTTGCCTGCAACCCATCCCGAC
>NW_015425311.1:0-1290 GCF_001527695.2 Protobothrops mucrosquamatus | reverse complement strand
GAAAAGATCCTTTCCCTGAAGAGATTACTGTTTCAAATCAGCAATGCTACTAAATAAGCAGAAGCAGGGACTCATCAGGGTGCCTGACAGCAGAGCGCCCCCTCTCGGAACTCTGGCCAAGTGCACTTTCCTACAATTCCTCAAGAGTCCACTTTCACACTCTTTCAAGGAACAAAAGCAAGATTTCCCTATATAAAGGGCGTTCAAGGGGGACTTGGTGCATCTACCTCCAAAAACGGGCTCTGTACACTGTGCTCTCAAACATAAGCCTCACCTCTGATTCATATGCAACTGCCTGAGTAATTTATTCCCAGCTCAGAAATGATCCTGGTAAGGTTTCTTTCTAACAGTCTAATGCAGATCTATAAATTGTCTTTCCCCAGAGCATTTTGATCAGACCATCTGTATATGAATTCATCCCAATGCATGGAAGGAAAATCTGTCAGGCACTTGTTTTCCCTTTCTTCCTCTTCTCCATCTTGAGGTTATAAGTTCTTATCTGCAGATACATCTGCAGCTCACCAAAATGCAGATTGTGAAATTTCTGGAAATCCTGTATGTTCTTCACACAATGGTCTGAGACTTTCTATTAGACAGCAATGACAATGAATTTAGAATACTTAATGGTTGCTCAACTGCTTTACCAGTTGATGTGCTCACTCCCAAACCTTTGTTCTTTCTGAATATTTTCATGTCATATTAGGCAGTGTCTCTTTCTTTTGTTAAACATTGATTAGGATTATATTTCACTACATATCCCAGTTCAGGTTTGGTCATTTTGTAAAGTATCCAGTTTTGCTTCATGGGGTCAAAAACCTGACCCAAAAGATCCAGTTCAGTTTTACATTTGGTATTCAGCTGCATCTGATGCATATTATTTTTACAGACATCCAGTTCCATAAAATCAATAATCGACAATAGTAAATGCAGTGCATCAATGAGATCAATATAAAAGAAATAAAACAATCAGATCCATTTAAAATTGCATCTTTACAGATGCTAAAGGAATTTAAGGGCAGCCAAAGAAGAGGAGATCACCTCTAAATTCAACAGTAAGGAAATGCTGAGAATTCTTACCAAGAGGAATTTGGAAAAAAAAAATCTTAAGCAAGGTGTCTAGTGGGTGGGAGAGGGCAGGGTATTTTAAAAAAATCAAAATTGGCAGCTGTACGATGAAAAAACCCAAATCATAGCCACCATCTTGATTTTACTGACCCCCCTATTACAGATGATCTTCTAAAATTTCAGATCTTGAAGAAACACAGGATAAAAATAGAAAGCTCTTTTGTG
>NW_015425310.1:0-1290 GCF_001527695.2 Protobothrops mucrosquamatus | reverse complement strand
GGGTCCCCTTGGTCTGCACCCCCAAGGCCGTTGCACCCCCAAGGCCGTTGCACCCTCTTGGGGCTGCAAGCGATGTAGACCTAACAGACCAGCCACCATCCATTTCCCCACGCAGGCGCCCTGCAAAGGATGGGAACAAAATGTTGCTGTGGCCTGCGGATGATGGGAATCGGAGTACCCCAGCGGCCCATGGGGGGGGGGCGTAGAGAAAAGGGGAGTTGCATGCCCCTTCCCCGCTTGGAAATGGGGGGGTCTCTTTTTGCAGAGTCCAGGAAGGGAGGGAGGGAGGAAAAGGAGGGGGTTTGCACACACACGCGCACGCGCGCACACACATACACACCCCAGCTTGGAAAGAGGGATGTCCCTCTTTGAGTCCCGGGAGAGGGAGGGAGATTCCCCCCCCTTGCCATCCCTCTCCCCTTGGCAAAGGGGGGGGGGAATCTCCCTTTTTTCAGAGTCCGGGAGGAGACAGGAAGGAGGGGGGAGTTGCACACCCCTTCCCAGCTTGGAAAGGGGGGGGTTATCTCTTCTTTTTTGCAGAGTCCGGGAGGAGAGGAAGGGAGGGGGGGCTGCACGCTCCCTCAGCCCTTAGTAAAGGAGGGGGGGTCTCCCTTTTTGCAGAGTCCAGGGAGGAAGAGGAGGGAGGGCTTCACACCCCCTCCCCACTTGGAAAGGGGGGGTCTCCCTTTTGGCAGCGTCCGGGAAGAGAGGGAGAGAGGAAGAGGAGGAGGGGAAGGAGGGATTGCACGCCCCCTTCCCGCTTGGAAAAGGGGGGGGTCTCTCTTTTTTGCAGCGTCCGGGGAGAGAGGGAGGGAGTGAGGAAGAGGAGGAGGGGAGGGGGGATTGCACGCCCCCTCCCCGCTTGGAAAGGGGGTCTCCCTTTTTGCAGAGTCCAGGGGAAAGAGGAAAGGGAGGGGGGATTGCAAGCCCCCTCCCCGCTTGGAAAAGGGGGGGTCTCTCTTTTTTGCAGCGTCCGGGAAGAGAGGGAGGGAGGGAGTGAGGAAGAGGAGGAGAGGAGATTGCACGCCCCCTCCCCGCTTGGAAAGGGGGTCTCCCTTTTTGCAGAGTCCAGGGAAAGAGGAAAGGGAGGGGGGATTGCAAGCCCCCTCCCCGCTTGGAAAAGGGGGGGGTCTCTCTTTTTTGCAGCGTCCGGGGAGAGAGGGAGGGAGTGAGGAAGAGGAGGAGGGGAGATTGCACGCCCCCTCCCCGCTTGGAAAGGGGGGGTCTCCCTTTTTGCAGCGTCCGGAGGAAGGGGAGGGGGGGATTGCACGCTCCTTCCCGGCTTGGAAA
>NW_015425309.1:0-1290 GCF_001527695.2 Protobothrops mucrosquamatus | reverse complement strand
TATAAAATGAGTGGGCGAGAGGGAGCTCCTTAAAGAGAAATCACTGGTAATAAGGCTTCCGATTCCTTTTTTCTTTCTTTCTCTGCTAAAATTAAGAACACAATGCACGTGGCTTCCCTGGTCCGAGGCAAAATGGCTCCTTCAGGCCTTCACATCCTTTGCTATTTCCCTCAAAATTGCTGGGCTTCCCCCACCCCCCACCCCCCCAAAAAAACCCCATCTCTTCAAGAAGGCCTCTCTTTCTGTTGTCTTCAAAACCCCCAAAAGGAGAAACGGTTACCATAGCAACAGCTATGCACCACAGGGGCCTGACATTTGTGGGTTGCCGTGGCAACTGGATTTTCTTGGGGAGGGGGGAACTTTTCTCTCTGGAGAGGCAGGGAGTGTGATGGGAGGGGGGGGAAAGAGTGAAAATTTTTCAAATTCAAAATGTTTTTTGCCTGTTTGGGTGGCAACATTGACGCACCTCGAATCAAACAATCCTCTGATTGCCTATGGCGTGTGCGACAATTGTGTGTCCTCACTATGGCAGCTTTCGAACGCTCTATCTAGACTACGGATAGTCCTCGATTTACGACCACAGTTAGGAACAGCATTTCCATGGCTAAGCGGCTGTTAAGTGAGACTGGTTTTTTGCCGCCGTTAAGCGAATCCGGCTTTCCCCATTGACTCACGAATGGGGATCACGTGACCCAGGCACGCTGCAATTGTCATAAATACATGCCAGTTGCCATGTGCCCGGATTTTGATCACATGCCGCTAGCCAAAGGCCCAAATTCTGATCATGTGACTGTGGGATGCTCTAACACAGGGGTAGGCAACTTTGGCTCCTTTATGACTCGTGGACTTCAACTCCCAGAATTCCTGAGCCAGCATGGCTTGGATGGCCCCTTTATGACTTGTGGACTTCAGCTCCCAGAATTCCTGAGCCAGCATGAGGAATTATGGCTCCCTTTATGACTTAGGGACTTCAATTCCCAGAATTCCTGAGCCAGTATGGCGGGATGGCCCCTTTATGACTTGTGGACTTCAGCTCCCACAATTCCTGAGGAGAAACTTCCTGACAGTGAGAACAATTAACCAGTGGGACAACCTGCCTCCAGAAGCGGTGAAGGCTCCAACACTGGAAGTTTTTAAGAAGAGACTGGACAGCCATTTGTCCGAAATGGTATAGGGTTTCCTGCCTGAGCAGGGGGTTGGACTAGATGACCTTCAAGGTCCCTTCCAACTTTACTATTATTATTATTATTATTATTATTATTATTATTATTATTATTATTATTATTATTA
>NW_015425308.1:0-1290 GCF_001527695.2 Protobothrops mucrosquamatus | reverse complement strand
AGTGTTCCAATATCTCAGGGGCTGCCACAAAGAAGAGGGAGTCAAGCTATTTTCCAAAGCGCCTGAAGGCAGGACAAGGAGCAACGGGTGGAAACTAACCAAAGAGAGAAGCAACCTAGAACTAAGGAGAAACTTCCTGACAGTTAGAACAATTAACCAGTGGAACAACCTGCCTCCAGAAGCGGTGAATGCACCAACAATGGAAGTTTTTAAGAAGAAACTGGACAGCCATTTGTCCGAAATGGTATAGGGTTTCCTGCCTGAGCAGGGGGTTGGACTAGATGACCTCCAAGGTCCCTTCCAACTTTATCATTATTATTATTATTATTACTTAATGGCTATGTTCAAATAACACACTGAACCACAGCATTCACACAATTTGCTAAACTTGTGTAGTTTTAATATTGGATCAACCAAGATTGCTATTGAAATTGCAGGTATTATAACATCTGGAGGGCACTAGGCAGACAGAGGACAGCTGAGTAGTCAAATATCTGTTTACTGTTTAGAATATCCTGAGTTATTCCCCAGTTTTTACAGTGAAAAGAATTGGGGAGTTTTTTGCTGCAGTTTTTCCTGCGATAGAGATTTCCTTCTTGTGAAAAGAAGCAATGGAATTATTTGCACCAATGGGTCTTACTCGGTGGCCTAGTCTTCACAAAATACCAAACTGAACCATTAGAGGGATTAGTGCATTGTGGAAAATTATAAAAGAGTCTATGATCCAGTTGTTAGATTTAGATGTTAGAATTAACCCAGAACAGGCACAGCACAGATCATATGCAAGGTTAAAGTAACCACACTCCATCAGTTGTGAAAACCTAACCGATTATCCACTTCAGCTTGAGTTTATCCGCTTTAATTTTCCAATTAAAAAAACCCAAAGAAACCCAAAGAATTAATGCAAATATAGAAATCTAATATGTTCCACACATGAATGTTGCCAGTGGACAAAGAGAAGATATGTTCTCTTGAAACCAAGGATTCTAAATTGACTGAACTGTTTTAGAACTCAATCTGCTAAACAGGTTTTTGTGCAGCCCTATTTATTTTCTTACCATACATAGCCAAGGGTATGTTCTAAGAGGGGGTGTAAGAGTGGATGGAGAATTTTCCTCCCCCGGCAGCATATATACCCCATGAACTACTCACTCTAATATTTTCTCCATGGAAATGTAGGGTATCGCCACAGATATTTCAATCTACTTCTGGAAGACTGGGCATAGTCTTCTTCTGGACTCTCCACTTACAGGAGCAGCCACCTGGAAGACCTCGGATGCTGACACTGCC
>NW_015425307.1:0-1290 GCF_001527695.2 Protobothrops mucrosquamatus | reverse complement strand
AGATAGATAGATAGGTTTTATATAGACAGAGATATAGGGATAGGTAGGTGGTTGGGAAAGAGAGAGACATGATTCTTATATTGACAGAGAGGTTGAGATGGGTAGGTGGGTAGATAGGTAGGTAGGTAGGTATGTGGGTAGATAGATAGATAGATAGATAGATAGATAGATAGATAGATAGATAGATAGATAGATAGATGTTATATAGAAAGAGATAGAGATAGGTAGGTGTGTGGGAGAGAGAGAGATTATTCTTATATTGACAGAGAGGTTGAGATGGGTAGATGGGTAGGTAGGTAGGTAGGTAGGTAGATAGAAAGATAGATAGATAGATAGATAGATAGATAGATAGATAGATAGATAGATAGATAGATAGATAGATGTTATATAGACAGAGAGATAGAGATAGGTAGGTAGTTGGGTGGGAGAGAGATGATGCTTATATTGACAGAGAGGTTGAGATGGGTAGATGGGTAGGTAGGTAGGTAGGTAGGTAGGTAGGTAGGTAGGTAGGTAGGTAGATAGATAGAGAGATAGATAGATAGATAGATAGATAGATAGATAGATAGATAGATAGATAGATAGATAGATAGATAGATAGATAGATGTTATATAGAAAGAGAGATAGAGATAGGTAGGTGTGTGGGAGAGAGAGAGATGATTCTTACATTGAAAGAGAGGTTTAGATGGGTAGGTGGCTAGATAGGTAGGTAGGTAGGTAGGTAAATAGGTAGGTAGGTAGGTAGATAGATAGATAGATAGATAGATAGATAGATAGATAGACAGACAGACAGACAGACAGACAGACAGACAGACAGACAGACAGATAGATAGATAGATAGATAGATAGTTTTTATATAGACAGAGATATAGAGATAGGTAGGTGGTTGGGAAAGAGAGAGACATGATTCTTATATTGACAGAGAGGTTGAGATGGGTAGGTGGGTATGTATGTATGTATGTATGTATGTATGTATGTAGGTAGGTAGGTAGGTAGGTAGGTAGGTAGATAGATAGATAGATAGATAGATAGATAGATAGATAGATAGATAGATAGATAGATAGATAGATAGACAGACAGATAGATAGATGTTATATAGAAAGAGAGATAGAGATAGGTAGGTGTGTGGGAGAGAGAGAGAGATGATTCTTACATTGAAAGAGAGGTTTAGATGGGTAGGTGGCTAGGTAGGTAGGTAGGTAGGTAGGTAGGTAGGTAGGTAGGTAGATAGATAGATAGATAGATAGATAGATAGATAGATAGATAGATAGATAGATAGATAGATAGAT